>NW_027458122.1:322500-450280 GCF_050624435.1 Tenrec ecaudatus | reverse complement strand
TGTCAAGTGTAATTCATTGCATGCAAAAAAATGTTTTCCTTTACATGTGTAGAAAAATATGTCACATGTATGTAATGTTGTATTATAGTATAGCATATAATCCTATATTTTAAAGTAAAGTTATTTTATAAAAGTAATATAGTTGCTTTGTGTTTATATTTTTATCTTCATTTGAAAGGTTAACAGACTAATTCTATCAACAATCAAACAATGAAATTACATAGGGAAAAAGAATAATATGGAGAGACATCTCATGTTCTTCTAGCTTTAAAGGTAGAGGATATGATTTGAGTGGGAAAAAAATCAACTCTTTTTGTACCTGCTGCAAAAGTATAAAGAAAAAGTTGTAGAATATTATTTATCTGCTAATAGGGATTAAATTCATAATATGCATTTGGCACCTAAAATGAGCTAGGTACAGCGAAGCTACAAAGAGTAGACAATTACCTGCTATATAATTCATGAAGAAATATATATATATATATATATATATATATATATATATATATATATATATATATATATATATAACTAAAATACAAGGAAAAATAAACAAGATTCAACAGTAGGGATCAAATTGCCTATGAACAAATAAAGCACAAGACAAAATTCAACAAAAAAACAGTGCTTTATTAACACAAAGGAAGCAATAATTAATTCTAATTCAGAGTAGCATCGCTCCACAGCAGCGGCAGCATTTGACCTGAACTGTAAGGAGTGAGCAGAATGCTGATGTGCAGGGCATTGCAGAAAAGCACAGGCTGGGAGAAATGAAGAACAAATATTCCCATGCGGGAACCAGGGCAGTCCATTGATCCAAAAAGTTCCTTTAAAGAATTGTTTGATGATAACAATTTACAGTTATTTTATTAGAATAAAATATTATCTTATGTCCTTATTTTAAAAATTCTGTACATCATAACTTATTTAGTACTCCTAGAAAGAATGAATCTAAATGAAGATTCTGAGTTCAGAATCCTTTGTCTTATACTTTGTACAGCTGTTTTCCATGAATTGGAAAGGGTCAAAGTACCCCAATGTAAGAAACACAGACATTGGAAATACTATTGAAAAGAAAAGTGCATGGGTACATAAGAAATGTGATCCAGATACAAAGAGATAGATATGTATAATTGGGTAAAGTCTATGTCTTTGACTCTGAGATGCTCATCCACATTGCTGGCCAAATTCAACTCCTAATTTGACAGTAAGATGGATAATTAAAACAAAGTGAATGAGAATTGGAAGTAAAGTAATGAACGTAAGCATATACACGCTGACTTTGTGATCCTATTGGGCATCCAGATGAAAATGTTGAATAATTAATTAAAATAGATTAGAGAGTAGGAGATACTCAAATGAAGAGTTTGGGAAGCATCAAGTAAAAGTTGATATTTGTTACTGTCGCTGTTAGGTGCTATTGAGTTGGTTCTGACTCATAGCAGCCTTAACTACAACAGAAAGAAACGCCTCCCTCTTCTGCACCATCCTCACAATTGTTCTTATGTGTGTGCCCATGTTGTGGCCACTGTGTTAATCCATCTCGAGGACCTTCTTCTTTTTCACTGCCGCTCCACTTTGCCATGCAAGATGTCCTTCTCCAGGGACTGGTCTTTCCCGCTAACATGTCCAAAGTTGATAGTTCATGTAATTCCTTAGGGAGAGTGAATTCGGCTGGGTTCTCTAGAGAAGCAAAACCAATGAAGCTCGCATGCATATAGAAAGAGGTTCTTATCAAGAAGTCTCATACCATTGTAGAAGGGCATCAAGTTCAGTTCAGTTCATGAACATGGGCCAGATGTAAGCTAACCTCCAAAGCTGAACGAGCTAATGAACAAGAAGCAAGATGATGAAACAAGAAGACCACAGACTGGTGGATGCCCAGGTGAATGAATCTGAGATCAGCCAAATGAATCCACGTTTCAAATGAATCTAATGATTGCTCCTTTGATGGGCAGGATTTTTTTAAATAGGAGGTTGATGAAGCAATGCAGGATCCAAATTCAGCAGTAAGAATAAGCTAACTTCCATCCACTGTCAACTTATACTAAGCACAGGCCACATTCTAAGTGAAACTTCCCTGAGCCATATCAAGTCTGTGACCAGATTAAGTGGTTGCACTTACAGCTACTGTCTGAAAGGTCAGCTGTTCAAAACCATAAGCCACACGGGGAGAAAGACAACGCTTTCTACTCCTGTAAAGAGTTACACTCTCAGAAACTCCCAGGAGAAGTTCTATCTTGTTCTATAGGGTTGCTAAAAGCCTGCATCCACTCCATGGAAGTGAGTTGGGCTTTTAATTTTATTCTCCCCACAGCTGCTTAAGTGCTTTGTCAAAAATTGAATCGTGGAATTGACCACACTATGTTAGATGGCATCATGGGAGAATCCTGTCCTACTCAACTTGACATAAACCTAACTAGCACAGAGACTACATAAGAGAAAATGACTACAGACAAATCCCAGGAAGCACAGAGTGGAGGAGTTAATAGGGAAAAAGTCAGAGGCAGCAATAGCTAACGGTGACTCAGGGGTGGGTGGTGCCGTCTAACTATAAGCAAAGAGAAGAGGACATAAGCTGACTGAAAAGGGGAGAGAGTGTGTCAACTATCAAGCAGCAAAGCATAAGAAAAACTGAAATAGGCCAATTGAACTCATCAATTAAGAGGTAATTTCGTTGAGAAATCTGAGTAAAATAGTGAACAAATTCAAGAGTATGTTATTCCAAAAATATGAAAACTAGATAA
Organism: Tenrec ecaudatus; assembly: GCF_050624435.1. NCBI lineage: Eukaryota > Metazoa > Chordata > Mammalia > Afrosoricida > Tenrecidae > Tenrec > Tenrec ecaudatus. The sequence goes on along the minus strand of NW_027458122.1, from coordinate 447,533 downwards.
TTATTTATAGCAAATCCTAAAAAAATGGCTTTCATTTACCTCCTTGGAATGCACTGCTAAACCAAAAATAGTAAGTAGCTAAAATGACATCCCCTGACTTCAAACAAGAAAGACGTATCAAAAGCACTGTGGCAATGAACTTAGAAAGTGGGTTCAAAGAGATACATTCAAAAGTATATTGATTGCAGATTGGTTCATAGTTTTAATGGAAGTAAATCAGTAGAAGACTATATAAATAAACTATAGTCTGTTCAACAATAGCATATAGTTGGGAAAATTAATGAACTTGTTCAACACTTATCAACAAAGATATATCACAAAACAGTGTAGATTACAAAAAGAAATTTCAAATGATTCATATATATGAATGATTTCAAAAATGTCTTCAATGTGTTATCAATATTCATTTTTTCATAAATATAGAGTATGGTGGTAACATTTGAATAAGTACATGAATCTGAGAAAATGCAAGCCTGTAACAATCAGGACAGAAAATCAAACAGATTAAAAATACTATGTTAATCAGGGTATATTCCACAAAATCTAGGGAATGTTTCAAATGAAGAGGATTAAATACAGAGAATTAGCTCATTGATGTTAGTAATCTAAGAGAGGAAAACCAGGCTAAACCAGAGTTTAATAAATACAGAAAAGAGAAGTGGCCATTAACTGAAATAGAGGTCAAATTGGGAGCTGTTAGATAAAGGTAGGGGACAAAAGAAACCCCAGATCTCAAATATCATTGGTAAAGACACATTTATTATTTCTTAAACAGGACAACAAAGGAAACAATTCATCCCGATGAAGGAGACCATGAGTGGGAGGTCGTAATGATGCCTAAGGATTTGTAAGAAAATATGAGTGAGCATCAACTTCATGGTAGTGAGCTTGCCTGCTTAAGCAGGACATGGGAGTACAGGGCAAATGGACACAAAAGCATGATTGGCAACACATCAATACATCTGCAGGTGGGAATACAGAAGCAGCAGTAAGACCATGATTGGGAAGCATGCAAAATGCTAGACAGAATTGCTTTTGAGGGCCTCTGACCAGGACGCTCAGAGTATGACTCATGATCATGAGACTCTAGTACCCCATTACACCAAAGACACAGCTAGGAAAGCCCTTGAGGGAAGGCCTTCCCCCTGTTCCTTGGCTAGGGGAGTGTAGGAATTCACTTTCAATGTACCCTGGGAGGAGCCCTGGTAGCTTGGTGGTTATGCCTTGGACTGAGATTTTTCTCAAAACCACCAGCAATTCCTAGGGAGGAAGATAGGACTTTCTATTCTTGTAAACAGATAGTCTTTGGAACTCAAAATGGCAGTTCAACCCTTTCCCTGTATGGTCACTATGAGTCTACACCTACTGGATGGCAGTGAGTTTGATTTTGTGATAATGTACTTTGTCTCAGAGCAAAGATATATACTTTGCTAGTTAAAGGTCAGAAAGAAATTCAATGGCACCTTAATCTCCCTAGAGACTCAGATGGAGTTGGGGCTTTCACTGTAATGGTAGCCTTCTGAAACCCTAGTGCTCAAAATTTAAGCTCTATACACCTACGCTTATACCTCTCTCCATAGCGTTGTTTCCTAGATCATTCCTGTGTTTCCTTTTACCTTCCTCCTGCCCCACCATCATGCTCACCCTTCTTTTTCCTCTTAGTAATTCCTCTCAGCTAGATTGCTGTTGCTCCAAACCCTGCAGGATCTCTATGTCCTTCTCATTGCTGATTTTAATTCCCTAGTTGTTCCCCTCTCTATGGTGTGGTTTGCTCACTGCTCCCTTCCCCTGCCTCCTTCTCTCCCCCACTTAGCCCACCCAAGTCCTTCCTGAACCATCAGTCCTGTTGCTTTCTCCTCGAACTTTCTTCCCATGCCTATCTTATATATGTAGGCAAACCAACAATATCAGAGACCAAACAAAGAGAAAAAAAATTGAATAAAAAGATAAAAGGAAAAAGATAATAGTAATTAGCAAAAAAGAAACCAAAAAAATACATGATTCCAGGTCTGTCTGTTGACCTTTATGACTATTTCCCCTTTGGTCCTGGGGGAATTCCAGGATCTGCCCCTCCTAGCCTGAAGTCTATTTGAGGGGCTCCTAAACAGACTTCGGGCCTCTGCTCAAGTCCTCCCTCAATACGAGAACACTTTGTTCTAACAACCTGGCACCCTGTGATGCTCACTCTCCCAGCGCAATCACTGAAAACAAAATGCGTGCGTAAGCAAATGTGGCGAAGAAAGGAGACCCAAACCCATCTGTAGACAATGGGACATGCCCTTACAGAGGGTCACAAGGAAGGGATGCGGCAACCAGGGCGCAGTATAGCACCCATGAAACACACAATATTCCTCCGGTTCCTTGAGCCTTCCTCACCCCCCACTATCATGACCCCAGTCCTTCCTTTCACTGCAGCCTAGACCAGAGTATGTGCACAAGTACAGATGAGAGGTAAAAGCTCAGAACAAAAGGAATCCAGTAACAGAAATGAGAGTAGCAATACCAGGATGGTAGAGAGAAGGCAGGGAAAGCAGGGAAGGAAGGGGGAACCAGTTGCAATGATCAACACATAGACACACACGAGGGGGACTGTGGTAGTTACATAATCTGGTGTCAAGGGGTGGAGTCTAGCCTGTCAATCAGGCAGTAGCTTGATGACCTCATTTGGAGATGCTAAGGAGATAAATAGTTCACTGGTGGCGGTGGCGGGACTCATGCTCACTCCCTGTGAGACCTTTCTGAGAAGCCGCATGGACCTACCCTGATGCAACCAGAACCCTGGGAGCTGCAGAAGCCACATGGAGACCCCTGCCAGCGCTAAGATGCTTACAATGCCACTGGATCCACAAGACTTTCTACCCACTGGCCTGTGATCTTCCTGCATTCTATGTCATTGCATGTGTTTTGTGAGTCAGAAGAGGGCATTATAGATTGGTACCAGACATATGGACTAATATTGGGCTTATGGACTTGATGTGGACTGGGCTACAATGTTTCCTCACTGTTCAATTATTCTTGTATATAAAGCTCTTTCCTATATATACATGAGTGTCTATGAATTTGTTTCTCTAGTCTACCCAGACGAACACAGAAACGAACTACAGAAACCATGGGGAAAGGGAGACAGTGGTTGGTGTAAGATATAAAAATAACAATAATGTATAATTTATCAAGGGATCATGAGGGTGGGGTTGGTGAAGAGGAGTCCATACCAAGGGTTCAATAGAAAGTGAATGTTTAGAAAATAATGATGAAAACATATATACAAATATACTTTATATAATTGATGTATGGATTGTTATAAGAGTTGTAAGAGCCCCCCGATAGAATGATCTTTCAATTTAAAATGTTTTAATTAAAACTTTAATATGGAGCAAGTTACAAGGTAAATTTAAGGGGAGTGGCAAATGAAGAGTTCTATTTTGTACATGGTAAGTTTCAATATATGAAACATCAAATTCGAGTTGCCAAATGAAGAAATCGATGTCTGGCATTTGTCCAAGGGCTTACCATGGATAAATGTGGCCATCTCTGTGCATAGATATTAAAGTCAAGACAATGGATAGGATTACTCCTAAGATGTCTAGATGGAGAAAGTAGCCACAGGTAGAGTGCGAGAGCACCCCAAGATTGGGGAAATCTCAGAGGGCATGAGCTATCAAAGAAGTTCATGAAAAGCAGATGAGGGAGTAGGCAGAATATTAAGAACTTGTTATGAAAAAGCAAGGAAAGAAAGTACTGCAAGAAGGAGGAATTAATCAACTGAATACAACTCCCCTTGATGTGATTGAACGATTGAACTGTTCGATTGTATGATATGAGAATTGTGTGCCAATAAAAGTGTTGGGTGCGTGGGAGACTCCTAAGAGGTAAACTGAGATGGAAACAGAGATGTAACCACTGCTTTTTGTGACTTGAGCGGTCGTTTGTGTCAAAGGATTGCTGAGAAGAAAGGCCTGAATGAACAGAACAGAAAGGGATGCACAACTCAGGAGGTAGCTTTGCTTAAGAATAGGCCCCTCACCAGGTTTGCCCTCGGAGAACTTCGAGGGTCTGATGGGGCAGTTTCTCAGAGGCCTTGATGTCCTGCGTGCCAATTGCAACCTGAGGCCGGAGAACATTCTGGTGACAAGTAATGGGACGGTCAAGCCGGCTGCCTTTGGCGTGACCAGAATCTCCAGCTCCCAGATGGCCCTTACACCTGTGGCTGTTACACTCTGGTGCAGGGCTCCCAAAGTCCCTCCGCAAGCTGCATAAGCAACTCCGGTGGCCACAAGCAGTGCTGGCTGATCTCTGCAGAGATGGTTCGTCGGAAGCCTCTCTTCTGTGCACTCTGAAGCTGACCAGCTAGGCAACAATTTTTATCTGTTCGGCTTGCCCCCAGAGGAAGCCTGGCCCGAGACGTATCTCTGCCCCGGGAGCCTTTTCCCCCAAAGGGCCCTGCCCAGAGGAGTCAGTGGTCCCCGAGGTGGAGAGTTCAGAGCACAGCTGCTGCTGGAAATGCTGGTTTTTAACCCACAAAAACGAATCTCTGTCTTCCGGGCCCTGAAGGACCCTTATCTAGATAAGGGAGAAGGATTAGGCATTGGAGTGGCTGGACCGGGACGAAGACCCAGAGATGGAAGAGAACCTACCAATTCCCTTCCTCTGGACACTTGAGTGGAGAGGACCGCGCCCCCTCCTCACTGAGGAGGCATGCTGTGCCTTAGCCTCTGCGCTCATCTCTGTGGCTTGTAGCTACCCCTCCCCTCAGCTTTTGACAGAGAATATTTTCCTGCCTTAATGATACACCTCTTCCCCTCCTTTAGAGACATATTCTCCTTTCTACCTCCTCCCCCAATTTTCCTACCCCAGGGTCTCTGCACTGTCTTCCCTTCGCACCTACTTTGATACAGGAAAAAAGCAAACAAACAGGGAAGTATGGTCTCTTAAAAATGAGGGGGGGGTATGGGGGGGAGAATAGGGCTCCAGCTCCAGCTGTGATTGGAGAGGCAAGGACTGATGAAGAGAGAGTTCTGGTCACGGTTCAAAGAGAGTTAAATTGAAGATGTTGATTCCGTGCATAGTAATTATTTGGGAGCCATTTATTTAGAACGGAAGTAGCATATTCAGAACTGCGTGTTGAACTGGTTCTGGTAGAAACGAGCCTGGAGACGGCAAGCGTGCGCGCAAGAGAGGCAGTTGCCCCAAGCCCTGGCACACTCACGGAGTTCTGGCCGTTGTCAGTGAGCCATTTCTGTGAACGCAGTCTCGCCTTTGCCAAGTAGAACTCTGCAGACCTTGCAGAAGCAAAATGCCAGGCCTTTTCCTCTCCAGATGTATTCCAACCACTGCCCTTTGTTTTGTGGCCAAGCACAGGACCATTTGTGCCACCAAGAAATGGGATATTTCTAGGACAGTTTACTTTTAAAAGAAATTCACGTTCTCCGTCATGAGTAGGGACAGAGAAGCAAAAGGACTAGTTCAGGAACCGGGAACTGGAAGCGATGTTTGTACCTCATTGCATGGATAATTTTGTTCAGCGGGATCAGGACAAAGCTCTTCCTTACGATACGGCATTTAACGATGTCCTAAACGCCAACTTTTCCAAAATACTGCACCATGCCATCCCCTCTGAGATGACCCCCTACTCCCCTGGGTGCTCTCCCTCACTATTTCCTGGTGGAAATTTGGTAATCGCTCGCATAGTTCTATGACCCTAATTACACAAATGATGGGAAGTAGCTGGGATATAAGCAAAGGCTATAGAAAAGTTAATTCGTTGTCAATATTTTCAAAAGCAGAAACGTGTGGCTCCCGTGGGGCTGAGTGACTGCGTGGCAGCAAGTGGGCTGTCGGAAGGCACCCCCTCGTTCATGCCATGACATTCCCTTCTCTGATCCACATAGAGAGTGGGTATGAGTCAGAATTGACTCGATGGCCATGAGTTTGGTTTGAGACTTTAAATTTTCCTTATAAACTTTGATGTACTCTCTATTATAATCCACGTGTCTCCGAATCCTCTATCACTGGAGATGGTCCACAGAATTGGTGGGCTAGAAATTTAACAGAATTGGGTTTAACTGGGGGCAAATCGAACTTCAAAGTCTTAGGCTAAAATATTGACCGTTCTCTCCCTTTCTTTAGCCTTCATTCTTTTGATCATTTTCTGCTCTCTAAAGTTGTTTTCTAAAAACACTCATTGTAAGAGCTTGCTGCTGGATTTGGATTTCACAGACTCTTTCGGTTGTTGTTTATAGCTGTGTCTTTTGCTTTTTTTTGCGTTATTTCTGTGTCACTGACTAAAATCTCCTAACCTGCTTTATGAGACCCTTCATGATGCATCTGCTGCCTACTGCTTCAGCTTCACCACTTTCCATTACTCTCTACTTTCCTTCCCACACTGACTCCCTTCACTTTCCCACCCGCAATACATCATGCAGAGAGAGAGAGATCAATTCCAGAAACAATAAATTATTGCAACTGATAGCAGATTACTACATAACCTACATTTCCCTACATTCTGGTAGGGAAATTTTTTATTGCCGTCCTATTAAAAACTCCCTGCTAAAATTAATTTTTCTTTTAAACAAACAAAGAAGCAAAAACTAAGTAACAAATTGTTATGGAGCTGATTATAGTTCATCGGTATCCTGCAGAAAGTTGATGAAACTATAAAGCTTTAGAGGAGCAGACAGCCTCATCTTTCTCCTGTGGGGCAGCTGGTGAGTTAGAACTGCCTACTTTGGGGTTAGTAGCTCAAAACCTCACTCATGGCACTGCAGGGGCTCCTGCTCATCAGCATCTGTACATGCAGTCCCTAGAACACTGGATTATAAACTCAGATGCAATCTACTCTTGTCTCATAACAACCCTATATGGGATTTCTGTACGTCTTTATAAAAGCAGGGAACCTCATTCCCCGCCCCCCCCCCAGTAGCTCATAAGTCTGAATTGCCAACCTTGCAGTTATAGCTACACGATGTCTAACCACAGCACCACCAGCCCTCTTCTTATGTGGGTATACAACAAAAGACATTGCTGTGTAGGAACGTCTTTATCTTTCTGTCTTCACTGGATAACCAGAACCTTGCAAGCAGCACAAGCAACACAAGTGGCTAAATTAAATAATATCTAAAGTTTAATCCAGGTTGATGGTTTTCACAACTGCATCTCTCCACTGTTGTACATTATACATTACTGCACATTAACTACACAACTTGGACCCTGAAAATTACGGCTCCATTTCATGTCTTTTGATTTTCTGCACTGCTTCGTCTCAAGTCAAAAGTAAATTTTCTAATTATCTCTCTCCCCACCCCCACCCCAGTAGGCACTATCCCCATTTCTGCTCTGGAAATACATTTTCTGATTCCACAATGTGATATAAACTATGATCACAAATGATACTTTTGTAGGAAGCATCATTCAAAAGGAGACTACCGTTTTCTCAGGCAGCACACCTGGATGCTAACACGCCTCTCCTGGGCCCTTACTAAATGGAGCCCGCTCGTGACAGAGTTCAAAGTCCTCAAACACCGAGCTTCCAATGAGTTGTAGACAATCTTCCCTCCTCACAGTCTCCCCCCACCCCTATCTTCTCTCTCCTTGACACACACAAGTCCACAAGCAATTCTTATTACACAAACTTGGTCGGACATCAATTATAAGAGATGTCAGATTAATGGATTGGGGGTGACACTGTTCCTTTTCCATCCAAGGAACATAGTCAATAGGACATAAATCTCCATCCATCAATGTGCTAGCAAGCAGAGGTTTCTCGGGTCACCTAGGAATACCTTGGAACGCTGTGAGATTATTCAGTGGCACCCTTTATTCGCTTGAGACACAAACGCTACTCTACACTCAAAGCAAAACAAAAAGTCCAGACATGAACAGAACTAAGGAGCTCAAGTTTAATTTCACCACAATTGACCAAATTTAGAGCAACAGAAAAGAAATCTCAAACAAGCCAGTCCTGTAGAATTTAAATTTATCCTGGGCTCTGAACTCTTAAGTCGTGTGAGCTCCCTAATCAGAATGCACCGGTGTGCAGAGACCAGACGAATCCTCACATAATCCAAGAAATAAACGGCAAACCCCTAATTCGCTGAATGAATCATAAACATAGTAATTTAATCAAATTACCTGCCTCTTGAAGGCTTATCTTCATTCCTGGAGTGGAATGCTAGTATGCTATGTCTTTATCGTCCTGAAAAAGAAAAGAGAAAAAAATGAAAAAAAAAAAAGAAAAAAGAAGAAGAATACAGCTGTCCTCCAGTTCCTAAATACTTCCTCCCCACCCCCACCCCTCCACTACCATGAACCAATTCTACCTTGCAAGTCTGGATAAAGCAGCGGTTGTACACTGGTGCAGATAGGAGCTGGAGGCACAGGGAATCCAGGGTGGATGATACCTTCAGGACCAGGGGTGTGAGGGGCGATACTGGGTGGGGGGGGGATAAGAGGGTGAGTGGGTTGGAAAAGCTGAACCAATTACAAGTATCTACATGTGACCTCCTCCCTGGGGGACAGACAACAGAAAAGGGGGTGAAAGGAGACACTGGATAGGGCGAGATATGAGAAAATAATAATTTATAAATTATCAAGGGCTCATGAGGGAGAGGGGAGCAGGGAGGGAGGGGGAAAAAGAGGACTTGATGCAAAGGGCTTAAGTGGAAAGCAAATGCTTTGAAAATGATTAGGGCAAAGAATGTACAGATGTGCTTTATACCATTGATGTATGTATATGTATGGATTGTGATCAAGAGTTGTATGAGCCCCTAATAAAATATTAAAAAAAAAAGCCATTTTTATCATGTCACTGCTTAAACCAGAGAAGTGGCTGCTTAATATCTGCAGGAGGTTGCAGGCACAAGCGTCCTTCCACATCTAAGGCCCTTCCACGATCGAAGTCCAATGGGCATCCATCTTCATCCTCCTTGTTCTATTTTCTTTGTTCCTCCAACACACTGTCACAACTTGTCACACCAGTTTCCAATCAGTTCCACCAGCCCAGTAGTCACCGTCCAGTCTGAGAATTCTTCTCCCGGTCCCTGACACTCTGTGAATCCCTCTTTCCTTTAATTTTCAAATGCACTTAGAAACATACAGAGAGCCAAGAGCAACTATTTACACACCATCCCATCTGTTTAGGGCTTTAAGTTGTTCATTTGTAGAACACTGAAACATCTCCCATGACCATCTTTGAACAGTCGTGTGCTGTGGCGGTTGCTGTTGTAGGTGCTGGGGAGCTGGTTCTGAGTCGTACGTGGAACCCGATGGTGCTCAGAAGTCCACAGAACGGGAGCCACCCTTGATAAGCATGGTAACAGCGTCTGAGACACCGCACACACGTCACCATAGGATATGTTAGGAAAACATAGGATCTAGATCAAGCTCTCCATTTGACAGAAGAGAATCACAGATATTAAGAACTTGCCTAAAATGAGAAATGGAGTCGAGAGAAAAAGACGTTTTTAACCAGAGGCCCTTGCTCGGAATCCAATATCCTCACACTATTCAAGTCAACATCAGGGGTTAGCCAACACACTGAACTGTGAATTGAAAATGAAAGCACATGTGATTATACAACCCTGTACCTGTAAGTTTTATTACTCAACAAATTTATCTTGTGTACTTGCTCTATACCAAGAACTATGCTAGGTGGTAGAGATTTAGAAAAGAATAAAAAATGGCTCCTGGAGCCCCGGTGGAGTTGTGATGATGCATTGGGCTGCTAACTCCAAGGTCAGCAGTTCAAAACTACCAGCTGCTTGATGAGAGAAAGATGAGGCTTTCTAGCGCTGTTGAGAGTTACAGCCTTAGATTCACAGGGGTACTTCTCCTCTGTCCTGTGGGTCACTCTGAGGCAGCCTGGACGTGGTGCTAGGAAGAGTTTTGGTTTTGCTCTTGCGGAGCATATCCTTGGTTAGATATTGGAAATTAACATTTTTCAATTAAAATAAAAAGGAAGCAAGAAATTAATAACAAGAGGGAAGTTCGGGTTGAAATACAAAACTGAGAGGGGAATGATGACGATGCTAGGGAAGGAGGAGAAGGTCCCTGCAGTGATAGCCTTCCATCGGGGAGGCAGACGGCTTCTTAGGGACAAGTGGATCTTACACAGAAGAATGGAGAGTCCATACCGAATATTGGTGGATCAGGTAGGTAGATAGATATGGAGTTACTATGAATAAAATAGGAGTTAAATTTTGAAAGTTCATTATAGGCAAAGAGCCTAAGAAGAAAGCTGGTATGCAGATAAAAAAATCTTAGTGATGCACTAAATTAATGACAGTGCAAATGAAGTTTTATTAAACAAGCATTTAGTTTACTTCATGGGTAAACCTTACCACACGGATGTGTGTTTATGTATTTATATAGAAAATAGTTACCCAGCCCTTCGGTTTAGGGAGCCCCTGGCCTGGGGCGCCCCAGGCCTTAGGCTTTGGGAGCCCCAGGCAGGGGCGCCCCAGCCGTTAGGCTTTGGGAGCCCCAGGCCTGGGGCGTCCCAGCCCTTAGGATTTGGGAGCCCCAGACCTGGGGCGTCCCAGCCCTTAGGATTTGGGAGCCCCAGGCCTGGGGCGTTCCAGCCCTTAGACTTTGGGAGCCCCAGGCCTGGTACGGCCCAGCCCTTAGTCTTAGGGAGCCCCTGGCCTGGGGCGCCCCAGCCCTTAGGCTTTGGGAGCCCCAGACCTGGGGCGCACCCGCCCTTAGGCTTTGTGAGCCCCAGGCCTGGGGTGCCCCTGCCCTTAGGCTTTGGGAGACCCAGGCCTGGGGCACCGCAGCCCTTAGTCTTTGGAAGTCCCAGGCCTGGGGAGTCCCAGTCCTTAGGCTTTGGGAGCCCCAGGCCTGGAGCGCCCCAGGCCTTAGGCTTTGGGAGCCCCTGCCTGGTAGGGCCCAGCCCTTAGGCTCAGGGAGCCCCAGGCCTGGTAGGGCCCAGCCCTTAGGCTCAGGGAGCCCCTGGCCTGGGGCGCCCCAGCCCTTAGGCTTTGGGAGGCCCAGGCCAGGGGCACCCAAGCCCTTAGGATTTGGGAGCCCCAGGCCTGGGGCGCCCCAGCCCTTAGGCTTTGGGAGCCCCAGGCCTGGGGTGCCCCAGCCCTTAGTCTTAGGGAGCCCCAGGCCTGGGGGGACCCAGCTCTTCGGCTTAGGGAGCCCCAGGCCTGGGGCGTCCCTTCCCTTAGGCTTTGGGAGTCCCATTCCTGGGCGCCCCAGCCCTTAGGCTTTGGGAGCCCCAGGTCTGGGGCGAACCAGCCCTTAGGTTTTGTGAGCCCTAGGCCTGGGGCGCCCCTGCCCTTGGCTTTGGGAGCCCCAGGCCTGGGGTGCCCCAGCCCTTAGGCTTAGGGAGCCCCAGGCCTGGGTCGCCCCAGACGTTAGGCTTAGGGAGCCTCTGGCCTGGGGCGCCACAACCCTTTTTCTAAGGGAGCACCAGGCCTGGGGCGCCCCAACCCTTAGGCTTTGGGAGCCCCAGGCCTGGGGCGCCCCAGCCCTTAGGCTTTGGGTGCCGCAGGCCTGGGGCGTTCCAGCCCGTAGGCTTTGGGAGCTCAAGGCCTGTGGCGACCCAGACCTTAGGCTTTGGGAGCCCCAGGCCTGGGGGCACCCAGCCCTTCGGCTTAGGGAGCCCTAGGCCTGGGCATCCCAGCCCTTCGGCTTAGGGAGCCCCAGGCCTGGGGCGCCCCAGCGCTTATGCTTTGGGAGCCCCAGGCCTGGGGCGCCCCATTCCTTAGGCTTAGGGAGCCCTAGGCCTGGGGACACCCAGCCCTTCGGCATAGGGAGCCCCAGGCCTAGGGCGCTGCAGCCCTTAGGCATAGGGAGCCCAGGCCTGGTATGGCCCAGCCCTTAGTCTTAGGGAGCCCCAGGCCTTGGGCGCCCCAGCCCTTAGGCTTTTGGAGCACCAGGCTGGGACGCCCCAGCCCATAGGTTTTGGGAACCCCAGGCCTGGGGCGCCCAGCCCTTAGGCTTTGGGAGCCCCAGGCTTGGGGCGCCCCAACTCTTAGGCTTTTGGAGCCACAGGCCTGGGCGCCCCCACCTTAGGCTTATGGAGCCCCAGGCCTGGGGGGACCCAGCTCTTCGGCTTAGGGAGCCCCAGGCCAGGGGCGTCCCTGCCTTTAGGCTTAGGGAGCCCCAGGTTCGGGGCGCCCCAAAACTTAGGCTTTGGGAGTCCCAGACCTAGGCACCCCAGCCCTTAGGCTTTGGGAGCCCCAGGCCTGGTACGCCCCAGCCCTTAGACTTAGGGAGCACCTGGCCTGGGGCGCCCCAGCCCTTAGGCTTTGGGAGCCCCAGGCCTGGGGCGCTCCAGCCCTTAGGTTTTGGGAGCCATAGGCCTGGGGTGCCCCAGCCCTTAGGCTTTGGGAGCCCCAGGCCTAGGGCACCCCAGTCCTTAGGCTTAGGGAGCCCCAGGCCTGGGGCGCCCCAGCCCCTAGGCTTAGGGAGCCTCTGGCCTGGGGCGGCACAGCCCTTTGTCTTAGGAAGCCCAAGGCCTGGGGCGCCCCGACCCTTAGGCTTTGGGAGCCCCAGACCTGGGGCGTCCCAGCCCTTAGGATTTGGGAGCCCCAGCCCGGGGGCGCCACAGCCGTTAGGCTTTGGCAGCCCAAGCCTGGTGCGACCCAGCCCTTAGGTTTTGGGAGCCAAAGCCTGGGGCGCCCTAGACCTTAGGCTTTGGGAGCCCCAGGCCTGGGGCGCCCCAGCCCTTAGGCTTTGGAAGCCCCAGGCCTGGGGCGCCCCAGCCCTTAGGATTTGGAAGCCCCAGGCCTGGGGCGCCCCAGCCCATATGTTTTGGGAGCCCCAGGCCTGGGGCTCCGAGCCCTTAGGCTTTGAGAGCCCCACGCTTGGGGCGCCCCAGCTCTTAGGCTTAGGGAACCCCTGGCCTGGGGCGCCCAGCTCTTCGGCTTTAGGGAGCCCCAGGCCAGGGGCGTCCCAGCCCTTAGGCTTAGGAAGCCCATGGCCAGGGACCCCCCAGCCCTTAGGATTTGGGAGCCCCAGGCTGGGACGCCCCAGCCCATAGGTTTTGGGAGCCCCAGGCCTGGGACGCCAAGCCCTTAGGCTTTGGGAGCCCCAGGCCTGGGGCGCCCCAGCCCTTAGGCTTTGGGAGCCCCAGACATGGGGCGTCCCAGCCCTTAGGCTTTGGGAGTCCCAGACCTGGGCGCCCCAGCCCTTAGGCTTTGGGAGCCCCAGGCCTGGTACGCCTCAGCCCTTAGACTTAGGGAGCCCCTGGCCTGGGGCACCCCAGCCCTTTGGCTTTGGGAGCCACAGGCCTAGGGCGCCTCAGCCTTTCGGCATAGGGAGCCCAAGGCCTGGGGCGCCCCAGCCCTTAGTATTTGGGAGCCCCAGACCTGGGCACCCCAGCCCTTAGGCTTTGGGAGCCCCAGGCCTGGTACGCCCCAGCCCTTATACTTAGGGAGCCCCAGGCCTGGGGCGCCCAGCCCTTAGGCTTTAGGAGCCCCAGGCTTGGGGCGCCCCAGCTCTTAGGCTTTGGGAGCCACAGGCCTGGGGCCCCCCAGCCCTTAGGCTTAGGGAGCCCCAGGCCTGGTACGCCCCAGTCTTTAGGCTTATGTAGCCCCTCGCCTGGGGCGCCCCAACCCTTAGGCTTTGGGAGCCCCACGCCTGGGACGCCCCAGCCCTTAGGTTTTGTAAGCCCTAGGCCTGGGGCGTCCCTGCCCTTAGGCTTTGGGAGCCCCAGGCCTGGGGCGCCCCAGCCCTTAGGCTTTGGAAGCCCCAGGCCTGGGGCGCCCCAGCCCTTAGGATTTGGAAGCCCCAGGCCTGGGGCGCCCCAGCCCATATGTTTTGGGAGCCCCAGGCCTGGGGCTCCGAGCCCTTAGGCTTTGAGAGCCCCACGCTTGGGGCGCCCCAGCTCTTAGGCTTAGGGAACCCCTGGCCTGGGGCGCCCAGCTCTTCGGCTTTAGGGAGCCCCAGGCCAGGGGCGTCCCAGCCCTTAGGCTTAGGAAGCCCATGGCCAGGGACCCCCCAGCCCTTAGGATTTGGGAGCCCCAGGCTGGGACGCCCCAGCCCATAGGTTTTGGGAGCCCCAGGCCTGGGACGCCAAGCCCTTAGGCTTTGGGAGCCCCAGGCCTGGGGCGCCCCAGCCCTTAGGCTTTGGGAGCCCCAGACATGGGGCGTCCCAGCCCTTAGGCTTTGGGAGTCCCAGACCTGGGCGCCCCAGCCCTTAGGCTTTGGGAGCCCCAGGCCTGGTACGCCTCAGCCCTTAGACTTAGGGAGCCCCTGGCCTGGGGCACCCCAGCCCTTTGGCTTTGGGAGCCACAGGCCTAGGGCGCCTCAGCCTTTCGGCATAGGGAGCCCAAGGCCTGGGGCGCCCCAGCCCTTAGTATTTGGGAGCCCCAGACCTGGGCACCCCAGCCCTTAGGCTTTGGGAGCCCCAGGCCTGGTACGCCCCAGCCCTTATACTTAGGGAGCCCCAGGCCTGGGGCGCCCAGCCCTTAGGCTTTAGGAGCCCCAGGCTTGGGGCGCCCCAGCTCTTAGGCTTTGGGAGCCACAGGCCTGGGGCCCCCCAGCCCTTAGGCTTAGGGAGCCCCAGGCCTGGTACGCCCCAGTCTTTAGGCTTATGTAGCCCCTCGCCTGGGGCGCCCCAACCCTTAGGCTTTGGGAGCCCCACGCCTGGGACGCCCCAGCCCTTAGGTTTTGTAAGCCCTAGGCCTGGGGCGTCCCTGCCCTTAGGCTTTGGGAGCCCCAGGCCTGGGGCGCCCAGCCCTTAGGCTTTGGGAGCCCCAGGCTTGGGGCGCCCCAACTCTTAGGCTTTTGGAGCCACAGGCCTGGGGCGCCCCTGCCTTAGGCTTATGGAGCCCCAGGCCTGGGGGGACCAAGCTCTTCGGCTGAGGGAGCCCCAGGCCAGGGGCGTCCCTGCCTTTAGGCTTAGGGAGCCCCAAGTTCGGGGCGCCCCAACCCTTAGGCTTTGGGAGTCCCAGACCTAGGCCCCCCAGACCTTAGGCTTTGGGAGTCCCAGGCCTGGTACGCCCCAGCCCTTAGCCTTAGGGAGCACCTGGCCTGGGGCGCCCCAGCCCTTAGGCTTTGGGAGCCCCAGGCCTGGGGCGCCCCAGCCCTTAGGTTTTGGGAGCCATAGGCCTGGGGCGCCTCTGCCCTTAGGCTTAGGGAGCCCTAGGCCTGGGGACACCCAGCCCTTCGGCATAGGGAGCCCCAGGCCTAGGGCGCTGCAGCCCTTAGGCATAGGGAGCCCAGGCCTGGTATGGCCCAGCCCTTAGTCTTAGGGAGCCCCAGGCCTTGGGCGCCCCAGCCCTTAGGCTTTTGGAGCACCAGGCTGGGACGCCCCAGCCCATAGGTTTTGGGAACCCCAGGCCTGGGGCGCCCAGCCCTTAGGCTTTGGGAGCCCCAGACTTGGGGCGCCCCAACTCTTAGGCTTTTGGAGCCACAGGCCTGGGCGCCCCCGCCTTAGGCTTATGGAGCCCCAGGCCTGGGGGGACCCAGCTCTTCGGCTTAGGGAGCCCCAGGCCAGGGGCGTCCCTGCCTTTAGGCTTAGGGAGCCCCAGGTTCGGGGCGCCCCAAAACTTAGGCTTTGGGAGTCCCAGACCTAGGCACCCCAGCCCTTAGGCTTTGGGAGCCCCAGGCCTGGTACGCCCCATCCCTTAGACTTAGGGAGCACCTGGCCTGGGGCGCCCCAGCCCTTAGGCTTTGGGAGGCCCAGGCCTGGGGCGCTCCAGCCCTTAGGTTTTGGGAGCCATAGGCCTGGGGTGCCCCAGCCCTTAGGCTTTGGGAGCCCCAGGCCTAGGGTACCCCAGCCCTTAGGCTTAGGGAGCCCCAGGCCTGGGGCGCCCCAGCCCCTAGGCTTAGGGAGCCTCTGGCCTGGGGCGGCACAGCCCTTTGTCTTAGGAAGCCCAAGGCCTGGGGCGCCCCGACCCTTAGGCTTTGGGAGCCCCAGACCTGGGGCGTCCCAGCCCTTAGGATTTGGGAGCCCCTGCCCGGGGGCGCCCCAGCCGTTAGGCTTTGGCAGCCCAAGCCTGGTGCGACCCAGCCCTTAGGTTTTGGGAGCCAAAGCCTGGGGCGCCCTAGCCCTTAGGCTTTGGGAGCCCCAGGCCTGGGGCGCCCCAGCCCTTAGGCTTTGGAAGCCCCAGGCCTGGGGCGCCCCAGCCCTTAGGATTTGGAAGCCCCAGGCCTGGGGCGCCCCAGCCCATATGTTTTGGGAGCCCCAGGCCTGGGGCTCCGAGCCCTTAGGCTTTGAGAGCCCCACGCTTGGGGCGCCCCAGCTCTTAGGCTTAGGGAACCCCTGGCCTGGGGCGCCCAGCTCTTCGGCTTTAGGGAGCCCCAGGCCAGGGGCGTCCCAGCCCTTAGGCTTAGGAAGCCCATGGCCAGGGACCCCCCAGCCCTTAGGATTTGGGAGCCCCAGGCTGGGACGCCCCAGCCCATAGGTTTTGGGAGCCCCAGGCCTGGGACGCCAAGCCCTTAGGCTTTGGGAGCCCCAGGCCTGGGGCGCCCCAGCCCTTAGGCTTTGGGAGCCCCAGACATGGGGCGTCCCAGCCCTTAGGCTTTGGGAGTCCCAGACCTGGGCGCCCCAGCCCTTAGGCTTTGGGAGCCCCAGGCCTGGTACGCCTCAGCCCTTAGACTTAGGGAGCCCCTGGCCTGGGGCACCCCAGCCCTTTGGCTTTGGGAGCCACAGGCCTAGGGCGCCTCAGCCTTTCGGCATAGGGAGCCCAAGGCCTGGGGCGCCCCAGCCCTTAGTATTTGGGAGCCCCAGACCTGGGCACCCCAGCCCTTAGGCTTTGGGAGCCCCAGGCCTGGTACGCCCCAGCCCTTATACTTAGGGAGCCCCAGGCCTGGGGCGCCCAGCCCTTAGGCTTTAGGAGCCCCAGGCTTGGGGCGCCCCAGCTCTTAGGCTTTGGGAGCCACAGGCCTGGGGCCCCCCAGCCCTTAGGCTTAGGGAGCCCCAGGCCTGGTACGCCCCAGTCTTTAGGCTTATGTAGCCCCTCGCCTGGGGCGCCCCAACCCTTAGGCTTTGGGAGCCCCACGCCTGGGACGCCCCAGCCCTTAGGTTTTGTAAGCCCTAGGCCTGGGGCGTCCCTGCCCTTAGGCTTTGGGAGCCCCAGGCCTGGGGCGCCCAGCCCTTAGGCTTTGGGAGCCCCAGGCTTGGGGCGCCCCAACTCTTAGGCTTTTGGAGCCACAGGCCTGGGGCGCCCCTGCCTTAGGCTTATGGAGCCCCAGGCCTGGGGGGACCAAGCTCTTCGGCTGAGGGAGCCCCAGGCCAGGGGCGTCCCTGCCTTTAGGCTTAGGGAGCCCCAAGTTCGGGGCGCCCCAACCCTTAGGCTTTGGGAGTCCCAGACCTAGGCCCCCCAGACCTTAGGCTTTGGGAGTCCCAGGCCTGGTACGCCCCAGCCCTTAGCCTTAGGGAGCACCTGGCCTGGGGCGCCCCAGCCCTTAGGCTTTGGGAGCCCCAGGCCTGGGGCGCCCCAGCCCTTAGGTTTTGGGAGCCATAGGCCTGGGGCGCCTCTGCCCTTAGGCTTTGGGAGCCCCAGGCCTAGGGCACCCCAGTCCTTAGGCTTAGGGAGCCCCAGGCCTGGGGCGCCCCAGCCCCTAGGCTTAGGGTGCCTCTGGCCTGGGGCAGCACAGCCCTTTGTCTTAGGAAGCCCAAGGCCTGGGGCGCCCCGACCCTTAGGCTTTGGGAGCCCCAGACCTGGGGCGTCCCAGCCCTTAGGATTTGGGAGCCCCAGCCCGGGGGCGCCCCAGCCGTTAGCCTTTGGCAGCCCAAGCCTGGTGCGACCCAGCCCTTAGGTTTTGGGAGCCAAAGCCTGGGGCGCCCTAGCCCTTAGGCTTTGGAAGCCCCAGGCCTGGGGCGCCCCAGCCCTTAGGCTTTGGAAGCCCCAGGCCTGGGGCGCCCCACCCCTTAGGATTTGGTAGCCCCAGGCCTGGGGCGCCAGAGCCCATATGTTTTGGGAGCCCCAGGCCTGGGGCTCCGAGCCCTTAGGCTTTGAGAGCCCCACGCTTGGGGCGCCCCAGCTCTTAGGCTTAGGGAACCCGTGGCCTGGGGCGCCCAAGCCCTTAGGCTTTGGGAGCCCCAGTCCTGGGGCGGCCAGGTCTTCGGCTTAGGGCACCCCAGGCCAGGGGCGTCCCAGCCCTTAGGCTTAGGAAGCCCATGGCCAGGGACCCCCCAGCCCTTAGGATTTGGGAGCCCCAGGCTGGGACGCCCCAGCCCATAGGTTTTGGGAGCCCCAGGCCTGGGACGCCAAGCCCTTAGGCTTTGGGAGCCCCAGCCCTTAGGCTTTGAGAGCCCTAGACATGGGGCGTCCCAGCCCTTAGGCTTTGGGAGTCCCAGACCTGGGCGCCCCAGCCCTTAGGCTTTGGGAGCCCCAGGCCTGGTACGCCCAGCCCTTTGACTTAGGGAGCCCCTGGCCTGGGGCACCCCAGCCCTTTGCCTTTGGAAGCCACAGGCCTAGGGCGCCTCAGCCTTTTGGCATAGGGAGCCCCAGGCCTGGGGCGCCCCAGCCCTTAGGATTTGGGAGCCC
Source organism: Tenrec ecaudatus (assembly GCF_050624435.1). NCBI lineage: Eukaryota > Metazoa > Chordata > Mammalia > Afrosoricida > Tenrecidae > Tenrec > Tenrec ecaudatus. Next base: position 429,090 of record NW_027458122.1, on the reverse strand, counting down.
CAGGCTGGGACGCCCCAGCCCATAGGTTTTGGGAGCCCCAGGCCTGGGGCGCCCAGCCCTTAGGCTTTAGGAGCCCCAGGCTTTTGGCGCCCCAGCTCTTAGGCTTTGGGAGCCACAGGCCTGGGGCCCCCTGCCCTTAGGCTTAGGGAGCACCAGGCCTGGGGGGACACAGCTCTTCGGCTTAGGGCACCCCAGGCCAGGGGCGTCCCAGCCCTTAGGCTTAGGAAGCCCATGGCCAGGGACCCCCCAGCCCTTAGGATTTGGGAGCCCCAGGCTGGGACGCCCCAGCCCATAGGTTTTGGGAGCCCCAGGCCTGGGACGCCAAGCCCTTAGGCTTTGGGAGCCCCAGCCCTTAGGCTTTGGGAGCCCTAGACATGGGGCGTCCCAGCCCTTAGGCTTTGGGAGTCCCAGACCTGGGCGCCCCAGCCCTTAGGCTTTGGGAGCCCCAGGCCTGGTACGCCCCAGCCCTTAGTCTTAGGGAGCCCCTGGCCTGGGGCACCCCAGCCCTTTGCCTTTGGGAGCCACAGGCCTAGGGCGCCTCAGCCTTTTGGCATAGGGAGCCCCAGGCCTGGGGCGCCCCAGCCCTTAGGATTTGGGAGCCCCAGGCTGGGACGCCCCAGCCCATAGGTTTTGGGAGCCCCAGGCCTGGGGCGCCCAGCCCTTAGGCTTTAGGAGCCCCAGGCTTTTGGCGCCCCAGCTCTTAGGCTTTGGGAGCCACAGGCCTGGGGCCCCCAGCCCTTAGGCTTAGAGAGCACCAGGCCTGGGGGGACACAGCTCTTCGGCTTAGGGAGCCCCAGGCCTGGGGCGTCCCTGCCCTTATGCTTTGGGAGTCCTAGACCTGGGCGCCCCAGCCCTTATGCTTTGGGAGTCGAGGCCTGGTACGCCCCAGCCCTTAGGCTTATGGAGCCCCTAACCTGGGGCGCCCCAACCCTTAGGCTTTGGGAGCCCCACGCCTGGGACGCCCCAGCCCTTAGGCTTTGGGAGCCCCAGGCCTGGGGCGCCCAGCCCTTAGGTGCTAGGAGCCACAGGCTTGGGGCGCCCCAGCTCTTAGGCTTTGGGAGCCACAGGCCTGGGGCCCCCCAGCCCTTAGGCTTAGGGAGCACCAGGCCTGGGGGACACAGCTCTTCGGCTTAGGGAGCCCCAGGTCTGGGGCGTCCCTGCCTTTGGCTTTGGAAGTCCTAGACCTGGGCGCCCCAGCACTTAGGCTTTGGGAGCCCTAGGCCTGGTATGCCACAGCCCTTAGGATTTGTGAGCCCTAGGCCTGGGGCGTCCCTGCCCTTAGGCTTTGGGAGCCCAAGGCCTGGGGTACCCCAGCCCTTAGGCTTAGGGAGCCCAAGAACGGGGTCGCCCCAGCCCTTAGACTTTGGGACCCCCAGGCCCGGGGCGCCCCAGCGCTTAGGCTTTGGGATGCCCAGGCCTGGGGCACCCCAGCCCTTAGGATTAGGGAGCCCCAGGCCTCAGGGCACCCAGCCCTTAGGCTTATGGAGCCCCAGGCCTGAGGCGTCCCAGCCCTTAGGCTTTGGGAGCCCAAACCTGGGGAGCACCAGCCCTTAGAATTTGGGAGCCCCAGGCCTGGGGTGCCCCAGCCCTTAGGCTTTGGGAGCCCCAGGCCTGAGGCACCCTAAACCTTTGGCTTTGGGAGCCCAAGGCCTAGGGCTCCCCAGCCCTTCGTCATAGCGAGCCCCAGGCCTGGGGCACCCCAGCCCTTAGGCTTTGGGAGCTCCAGCCTGAGGCGCCCCAGCCCTTAGTCTTAGGGAACCCCAGGCCTGGGGCGCCCCAACCCTTAGACTTAGGGAGCCTCTGGCCTGGGACGCAACAGCCCTTTGTGTTAGGGAGCCCCAGGCCTGGGGCGCCCAAGCCCTTAGGCTTTGGGAGCCCCAGGCTTGGGGCGCCCCAGCCCTGAGGCTTTGGGAGCCCCAGGCCTGGGGTCACCCAGCCTTAAGGCATAGGGAGGCCATGGCCTGTGACGCACCAGCCCTTTGGCTTCGGGAGCCCAAGGCCAGCGACGCCCCCGCCCTTAGTCTTTGGGAGCCCCACGCCTGGGGCGCCCCAGCCCGTAGGCTTAGGGAGCCCCAGGCCTGGGGGCATCCAGCCTATCGGAGCCCCAGGCCTGGGGCTTCCCAGCCCTTAGGCATAGGGAGCCCCAGGCCTAGGGCACCCCAGCCCTTAGGCTTTGGGAGCCCCAGGAATGGGGCACCCCAGCCCTTAGGCTGTGGGAGCTCCAGGCCTGTGGCGCCCCAGCCCTAAGGCATAGGGAGCCCATGGCCTGTGACGCCCCAGCCCTTAGGTTTCGGGAGCCCAAGGCCTGCGATGCCCCAGCCCTTAGGCTTTGGGAACCCCAGCCGGGACGCCACAGCCCTTAGGCTTTGGAAGCCCCAGGCCTGGGGCGCCCCAGGGCTTAGGCATTGGAAGCCCCACGCCTGGGGCGCCCCAGCCCTTAGGCTTAGGGAGCCCTAGGCCTGGGGGCAACCACCCTTTCGGAGCCCCAGGCCTGGGGCTTCCCAGCCCTTAGGCATATGGAGCCCCAGGCCTAGGGCGCCCCAGCCCTTAGGCTTTGGGAGCCCCAGGAATGGGGCACACCAGCCCTTAGGCTTTGGGAGCCCCATCGAGGTGCCCCAGGCCTTAGGCATAGGGAGCCCCAGGCCTAGGGCGCCCCAGCCCTTAGGCTTTGGGAGCCCCACGTCTAGGGAGCCCCAGCCCTTAGGCTTAGGGAGCACAAGGCCTGGGACGCCCCAGCTCTTAGGTTTAGGGAGACCCAGGCCTGGCGGGACCCAGCTCTTCGGCTTAGGGAGCCCCAGGCCTGAATCGTCCCTGCCCTTAGGCTTAGGGAGCCCATGGCCTGGGACGCCCCAGCCCTTCGGCTTAGGGCTCGAGAGTCCTAGGGCGCCCCAGCAATTCGGCATAGGGAGCCCTAAGCCTGGTACGCCCCATCCCTTAGGCTTAGGGAGCCCCAGGCCTGGCGCGCCCCAGCCCTTAGGTTTTGGGAGCCCAAGCCTGGGGCCCCAAGCACTTAGGCTTTGGGAGGCCCAGGTCTGTGGCGCCCCAGCCCTTAGACTGGGAGCCCTAGCCCTGGGGCACCCCAGCCCTTAGGCTTTGGGAGCTCAAGCCCTGGGCGCCCCAGCACTTAGTCTTTGGAAGTCCCAGGCCTGGGGCGCCCCAGCCCTTAGGCTCAGGTAGCCCCAGCCCTGGGGCACCCCAGCTCTTAGGCTTTGGGAGCCCCAAGCAGGGGGCGCCCCAGCCCTTAGGCTTTGGGAGCCCCAGTCTAGGGGTGCCCCAGCCCTTAGGCTTTGGAAGGCCCAGGTCTGCGGCGCCCCGGCCCTTAGGCTTTGGGAGCCCGAGGACTGGGGTGCCCTGCCCTTAGGTTTAGGAAGCCCCAGGCTTGGGGCGGCCCAACGCTTAGGCTTAGGGAGCCCCAGCCCTGGGCGCCCCAGCTCTTAGGCTTAGGGAGCCCCAGGCTTTGGGCGCCCCAGCCCTTGGGCTTTGGGAGCTCCAGACCTGGGGCACTCCAGCCTTTTGGCTTAGGGAGCCCCAGGACTGGGAAGCACCAGCCCTTAGGCTTTGGGAGCCCCAGGCCTGTGGCGCCCCAGCCCTTAGGCTTAGGGAGTCCCAGGTCTTGGGCGCCCCAGGCCTAGGCTTAGGGAGCCCCAGGTTGGGGCGCTACAGCCTTTAGTCTTAAGGAGGCCAAGGCTTGGGGCGCCGCAGCCCTTAGGATTTGGGAGCTACCACCTGGGGCACCCCAGCCCTTAGGCTTAGGGAGCCCCACGCCTTGGGCGCCCCAGCCCTTAGGCTTAGGGAGCCTCTGGCCTGGGGTGCCACAGCCGTTAGGATTTGGGAGCCCCAGGCCTGGGGCGCCCCAGCCTTTAGGCTTTAGGTGCCCCAGGCTTTGGGCGCCCCAACCCTTAGGCTTTGGGAGCTTCAGGCCTGTGGCGCCCCAGCCCTTAGGCTTAGGGAGCCCCAGGCCTGGGGGCACCTAGCCCTTAGGTTTAGGGAGCCCATGGCCTGGGACGCGCCAGCCCTTCGGCTTAGGGCGCGACAGGCCTAGGGCGCCCCAGCCCTTAGGCTTTGGGAGTCCCAGGCCTGGGACGCCCCAGCCCTTCCGCTTAAGGCGCGAGAGGCCTAGGTTGCCCGAACCCTTAGGTTTTGGAGCCCCAGGCCTGTGGCACCCCAGCCCTTAGGTTTGGGAGTCCCAGGCCTGGTACGCCCCAGCCCTTAGGTTTAGGGAGCCCCTGGCCTGGGGCACTCCAGCCCTTAGGCTTTGGGAGCCCCAGGCCTGGGGCGCCCCAGCCCTTAACTTTGGGAGCCCCAGGCCTGGGTTGCCCCAGCCCTTAGGCTTTGGGAGCCCCAGGCCCCGGGCGCCCCAGCCATTAGGCTTGGGAAGCCCAAGGCCTGCGACGCCCCAGCCCTTTGGCTTTGGGGGCTCAAGGGCTGGGGCGCCCCATACCTTAGGCTTACGGAGCCCCAGGCCTGGGGCGCCCCAGCCCTTAGGCTTTGGGGGCCCCAGGCCAGGGGCGCCCCAGCCCTTAGGCTTCGGGAGCCGAAGGCCTGTGACGCCCCAGCCCTTCGGCTTAGGGAGCCCCTGGCCTAAGGCGCCTCACCCCTTAGGCTTTGGAAGCCCCATCGGGGCGCCCCAGCCCTTAGGCTTTGGGAGCCCCAGGCCTGTGGCACCCAGCCCTTAGGCTTTGGGAGCCCCAGACCTGGAATGCCCCAGCCCTTAGACTTAGGGAGCCCCAGGCCTGGCGCGTCCCAGCCCTTAGGCTTTGGGAGCCCAAGCCTGGGGTGCCCAAGCCCTTAGGCTTTGGGAGGCCCAGGTTTGTGGCGCCCCAACCCTTAGACTGGGAGCCCTAGCCCTGGGGCACCCCAGCCCTTAGGCTTTGGGAGCCCAAGCCCTGGGCGCCCTAGCACTTAGGCTTTGGAAGTCCCAGGCCTGGGGCGCCCCAGCCCTTAGGCTTAGGTAGCCCCAGGCAGGGGGCGCCCCAGCCCTTAGGCTTTGGAAGGCCCAGGTCTGCGGCGCTCCGGCCCTTAGGCTTTGGGAGCCCGAGGCCTGGGGCGCCCTGCCCTTAGGCTTAGGAAGCCCCAGGCCTGGGGAGGCCCAACCTTTAGGCTTAGGGTGCCCCAGCCCTGGGTGCCCCAGCTCTTAGGCTTAGGGAGCCACAGGCCTGGGGCGCACCAGCCCTTGGGCTTTGGGATCTCCAGACCTGGGGCACTCCAGTCTTTTGGCTTGGGGAGCCCCAGGACTGGGAAGCACCAGCCCTTAGGCTTTGGGAGCCCCAGGCCTGGGAGCACCCAGCCCTTAGGCTTAGGGATCCCATGGCCTGGGACGCGCCAGCCCTTAGGCTTTGGGAGTCCCAGGCCTGCGACGCCCCAGCCCTTAGGCTTTGGGAGCCCCAAGCCTCAAGCGCCCCAGTCCTTAGGCTTAGGGATCCCCAGGCTGGGGCGCCATAGCCCTTAGGCTTTGAGAACCGCAGCCTGGGGCGCACAAGTCCTTAGGCTTTGGGAGCCCAATCCTGAAGCGCCCCAGCCCTTAGGCTTAAGGAGCCCCAGGCTGTGGCGCCACAGCCATTAGGCTTTGGGCGCCCCAGGCCTAGGGCGCCCAAGCCCTTCGGCATAGGGAGTACCAGGACTGGGGCGCCCCAGCCCTTAGGCTTTTGGAGCACCTGGCCGGGGCGCCCCAGCCCTTAGACTTTGGGAGCTCCAGGCCTGGGGCGCCCCAGCCCTTAGGTTTTGGGAGCCCAAGCCTGGGGCGCCGAAGCCTTTAGGCTTTGGGAGCCCAAACCTGGGGCGACCAGCCCTTAGACTTTGGGAGTCCCAGGCCTGGTACGCCCCAGCCCTTAGGTTTAGGGAGCCCCTGGCCTGGGGCACCCCAGCCCTTAGGCTTTGGGAGCCCTAGGCCTGGGGCGCCCCAGCCCTTAGCTTTGGGAGCCCGAGGCCTGGGGCGCCCCAGCCCTTAGGCTTTGGGAGCCCCAGGCCAGGGACGCCCTAGCCCTTAGGCTTGGGAAGCCCAAGGCCTGCGACGCCCCAGCCCTTTGGCTTTGGGGGCTCAAGGGCTGGGGCGCCCCATCCCTTAGGCTTACGGAGCCCCAGGCCTGGGGTGGCCCAGCCCTTAGGCTTTGGGAGCCCCAGGCCAAGGGCGCCCCAGCCCTTAGGCTTCGGGAGCTCAAGGCCTGTGACGCCCCAGCCCTTCGGCTTAGGGAGCCCCTGGCCTGGGGCGCCTCACCCCTTAGGCTTTGGGAGCCCCATCAGGGCGCCCCAGCCCTTAGGCTTTGGGAGTCCCAGGCCTGTGGCGCCCCAGCGCTTAGGCTTTGGGAGCCCCAGGCCTGTGGTGCCCCAGCCCTTAGGCTTAGGGAGCCCCAGGCCTGGGGGGACCCAGCTCTTCGGCTTAGGGAGCCCCAGGCCTGAGTCGTCCCTGCCCTTAGGCTTAGGGATCCCATGGCCTGGGACGCCCCAGCCCTTCGGCTTAGGGCGCGACAGACCTAGGGCGCCCCAGCCCTTAGGATTTGGGAGCCCCATGCTGGGACGCCCCAGCCCATAGGTTTTGTGAGCCCCAGTCCTGTGGCGCCCAGCCCTTAGGCTTTGGGAGCCACAGGCCTGGGGCGCCCCAGCCCTTAGGCTTAGGGAGCCCCAGGCCTGGGGGGACCCAGCTCTTCGGATTAGGGAGCCCCAGGCCTGGGGCGCCCCAGCCATTAGGTTTTGAGTTTCCCAAACCTGGGGCGCCCCAACCCTTAGGTTTTGGGAGCCCCAGACCTGGAACGCCCCAGCCCTTAGGTTTAGGGAGCCCCAGGCCTGGCGCGCCTCAGCCCTTAGGCTTTGGGAGCCAAAGCCTGGGGTGCCCAAGCCCTTAGGCTTTGGGAGGCCCAGGTCTGCGGCGCCCCAGCCCTTAGACTGGGAGCCCTAGCCCTGGGGCACCCCAGCCCTTAGGCTTTGGGAGCCCAAGCCCTGGGCGCCCTAGCACTTAGGCTTTGGAAGTCCCAGGCCTGGGGCGCCCCAGCCCTTAGGCTTAGGTAGCCCCAGGCAGGGGGCGCCCCAGCCCTTAGGCTTTGGAAGGCCCAGGTCTGCGGCGCTCCGGCCCTTAGGCTTTGGGAGCCCGAGGCCTGGGGCGCCCTGCCCTTAGGCTTAGGAAGCCCCAGGCCTGGGGAGGCCCAACCTTTAGGCTTAGGGTGCCCCAGCCCTGGGTGCCCCAGCTCTTAGGCTTAGGGAGCCACAGGCCTGGGGCGCACCAGCCCTTGGGCTTTGGGATCTCCAGACCTGGGGCACTCCAGTCTTTTGGCTTGGGGAGCCCCAGGACTGGGAAGCACCAGCCCTTAGGCTTTGGGAGCCCCAGGCCTGGGAGCACCCAGCCCTTAGGCTTAGGGATCCCATGGCCTGGGACGCGCCAGCCCTTAGGCTTTGGGAGTCCCAGGCCTGCGACGCCCCAGCCCTTAGGCTTTGGGAGCCCCAAGCCTCAAGCGCCCCAGTCCTTAGGCTTAGGGATCCCCAGGCTGGGGCGCCATAGCCCTTAGGCTTTGAGAACCGCAGCCTGGGGCGCACAAGTCCTTAGGCTTTGGGAGCCCAATCCTGAAGCGCCCCAGCCCTTAGGCTTAAGGAGCCCCAGGCTGTGGCGCCACAGCCATTAGGCTTTGGGCGCCCCAGGCCTAGGGCGCCCAAGCCCTTCGGCATAGGGAGTACCAGGACTGGGGCGCCCCAGCCCTTAGGCTTTTGGAGCACCTGGCCGGGGCGCCCCAGCCCTTAGACTTTGGGAGCTCCAGGCCTGGGGCGCCCCAGCCCTTAGGTTTTGGGAGCCCAAGCCTGGGGCGCCGAAGCCTTTAGGCTTTGGGAGCCCAAACCTGGGGCGACCAGCCCTTAGACTTTGGGAGTCCCAGGCCTGGTACGCCCCAGCCCTTAGGTTTAGGGAGCCCCTGGCCTGGGGCACCCCAGCCCTTAGGCTTTGGGAGCCCTAGGCCTGGGGCGCCCCAGCCCTTAGCTTTGGGAGCCCGAGGCCTGGGGCGCCCCAGCCCTTAGGCTTTGGGAGCCCCAGGCCAGGGACGCCCTAGCCCTTAGGCTTGGGAAGCCCAAGGCCTGCGACGCCCCAGCCCTTTGGCTTTGGGGGCTCAAGGGCTGGGGCGCCCCATCCCTTAGGCTTACGGAGCCCCAGGCCTGGGGTGGCCCAGCCCTTAGGCTTTGGGAGCCCCAGGCCAAGGGCGCCCCAGCCCTTAGGCTTCGGGAGCTCAAGGCCTGTGACGCCCCAGCCCTTCGGCTTAGGGAGCCCCTGGCCTGGGGCGCCTCACCCCTTAGGCTTTGGGAGCCCCATCAGGGCGCCCCAGCCCTTAGGCTTTGGGAGTCCCAGGCCTGTGGCGCCCCAGCGCTTAGGCTTTGGGAGCCCCAGGCCTGTGGTGCCCCAGCCCTTAGGCTTAGGGAGCCCCAGGCCTGGGGGGACCCAGCTCTTCGGCTTAGGGAGCCCCAGGCCTGAGTCGTCCCTGCCCTTAGGCTTAGGGATCCCATGGCCTGGGACGCCCCAGCCCTTCGGCTTAGGGCGCGACAGACCTAGGGCGCCCCAGCCCTTAGGATTTGGGAGCCCCATGCTGGGACGCCCCAGCCCATAGGTTTTGTGAGCCCCAGTCCTGTGGCGCCCAGCCCTTAGGCTTTGGGAGCCACAGGCCTGGGGCGCCCCAGCCCTTAGGCTTAGGGAGCCCCAGGCCTGGGGGGACCCAGCTCTTCGGATTAGGGAGCCCCAGGCCTGGGGCGCCCCAGCCATTAGGTTTTGAGTTTCCCAAACCTGGGGCGCCCCAACCCTTAGGTTTTGGGAGCCCCAGACCTGGAACGCCCCAGCCCTTAGGTTTAGGGAGCCCCAGGCCTGGCGCGCCTCAGCCCTTAGGCTTTGGGAGCCAAAGCCTGGGGTGCCCAAGCCCTTAGGCTTTGGGAGGCCCAGGTCTGCGGCGCCCCAGCCCTTAGACTGGGAGCCCTAGCCCTGGGGCACCCCAGCCCTTAGTCTTTGGGAGCCCAAGCCCTGGGCGCCCCAGCACTTAGGCTTTGGAAGTCCCAGGCCTGGGGCGCCCCAGCCCTTAGGCTTTGGAAGGCCCAGGTCTGCGGCGCCCCGGCCCTTAGGCTTTGGGAGCCCGAGGCCTGGGGCGCCCTGCCCTTAGGCTTAGGAAGCCCCAGGCCTGGGGCGGCCCAACCCTTAGGCTTAGGGAGCCCCAGCCCTGGGCGCTCCAGCTCTTAGGCTTAGGGAGCCACAGGCCTGGGGCGCACCTGCCCTTGGGCTTTGGGAGCTCCAAACCTGGGGCACTCCAGTCTTTTGGCTTGGGGAGCCCCAGGACTGGGAAGCACCAGCCCTTAGGCTTTGGGAGCCCCAGGCCTGGGAGCACCCAGCCCTTAGGCTTAGGGAGCCCATGGCCTGGGACGCGCCAGCCCTTCGGCTTAGGGCGCGACAGGCCTAGGGCCCCCCAGCCCTTAGGCTTTGGGAGTCCCAGGCATGGGACGCCCCAGCCCTTCCGCTTAAGGCGCGACAGACCTAGGTTGCCCGAGCCCTTAGGTTTTGGGAGCCCAAGGCCTGTGGCACCCCAGCCCTTAGGTTTGGGAGTCCCAGGCCTGGTACGCCCCAGCCCTTAGGTTTAGGGAGCCCCTGGCCTGGGGCACCCCAGCCCTTAGGCTTTGGGAGCCCCAGGCCTGGGGCGCCCCAGCCCTTAGCTTTGGGGGCCTCAGGCCTTGGGCGCCCCAGCCCTTAGGCTTTGGGAGCCCCAGGCCAGGGGCGCCCCAGCCCTTAGGCTTCGGGAGCCCAAGGCCTGTGACGCCCCAGCCCTTCGGCTTAGGGAGCCCCTGGCCTGGGGCGCCTCACCCCTTAGGCTTTGGGAGCCCCATCGGGGCGCCCCAGCCCTTAGGCTTTGGGAGCCCCAGGCCTGTGGCGCCCCAGCGCTTAGGCTTTGGGAGCCCCAGGCCTGTGGCACCCCAGCCTTTAGGCTTAGGGAGCCCCAGGCCTGGGGGGCCCCAGCTCTTCGGCTTAGGGAGCCCCAGGCCTGAGTCGTCCCTGCCCTTAGGCTTAGGGATCCCATGGCCTGGGACGCCCCAGCCCTTCGGCTTAGGGCGCGACAGACCTAGGGCGCCCCAGCCCTTAGGATTTGGGAGCCCCATGCTGGGACGCCCCAGCCCATAGGTTTTGGGAGCCCCAGGCCTGTGGCGCCCCAGCCCTTAGGCTTAGGGAGCCCCAGGCCTGGGGGGACCCAGCTCTTCGGCTTAGGGAGCCCCAGGCCTGAGTCGTCCCTGCCCTTAGGCTTAGGGATGCCATGGCCTGGGACGCCCCAGCCCTTCGGCTTAGGGCGCGATAGTCCTAGGGCGCCCCAGCCCTTAGGCTTAGGTAGCCCCAGGCAGGGGGCGCCCAAGCCCTTAGGCTTTGGGAGCCCCAGTCTAGGGGTTCCCCAGCCCTTAGGCTTTGGAAGGCCCAGGTCGGCGGCGCCCCGGCCCTTAGGCTTTGGGAGCCCCAGGCCTGGGGCACCCTGCCCTTACGCTTAGGAAGCCCCAGGCCTGGGGCGGCCTAACTCTTAGGCTTAGGGAGCCCCAGCCCTGGGCGCCCTAGCTCTTAGGCTTAGGGAGCCCCAGGCCTGGGGCGCCCCAGCCCTTGGGCTTTGGGAGCTCCAGACCTGGGGCACTCCAATCTTTTGGCTTAGGGAGCCCCAGGACTGGGAAGCACCAGCCATTAGGCTTAGGGAACCCCCGGTCCTGGGCGCCCCAACCCTAGGCTTAGGGAGCCCCAGGTTGGGGCGCTACAGCCTTTAGGCTTAAGGAGGCCCAGGCTTGGGGCGCCGCAGCCCTTAGGATTTCGGAGCTCCAACCCTGGGGAACCCCAGCCCTTAGGCTTAGGGATCCCCATGCCTTGGGCGCCCCAGTCCTTAGGCTTAGGGAGCCTCTGGCCTGGGGTGCCAGAGCCCTTAGGATTTGGGAGCCCCAGGCCTGGGGCGCCCCAGCCTTTAGGCTTTAGGTGCCCCAGGCTTGGGGCGCCCCAACCCTTAGGCTTTGGGAGCTTCAGGCCTGTGGCGCCCCAGCCCTTAGGCTTTGGGAGCCCCAGGCCTGGGGCGCCCCAGCCCTTATGCTTTGGGTGCCCCTGGCCTGGGGACCCCCAGCCCTTAGGCTTTGGGAGCCCCAAGCCTGGGGGCACCCAGCCCTTAGGCTTAGGGAGCCCATGGCCTGGGACGCCCCAGCCCCTTCGGCTTAGGGCGCGACAGGCCTAGGGCGCCCCAGCCCTTAGGCTTTGGGAGTCCCAGGCCTGGGGCACCCCAGCTCTTATGTTTAGGGAGCCCCTGGCCTGGGGCGCCCCAGTCCTTTGGCTTTGGGAGCCCCAGGACTGGGGCGTCCCAGCCCTTAGGCTTAGGGGGCCCGAGGCCTGGGGCTCCCCAGCCCTTAGGCTTAGGGATCCCATACCCTGGGACGCCCCAGCCCTTCGGCTTAGAGCGCGACAGGAGTAGGGCACCCCAGCCCTTAGGCTTTGGGAGCCCCAGGCTTGGGGCACCCCAGCCCTTAGGCTTCGGGAGTCCCAGGCCTGGGGCGCCCCAGCCCTTAGGCTTTGGGTGCCCCAGGCCTGGGGCGCCCCTGCCCTTAGATTTTGGTAGCCCCAGTCCTGGGGCGTCCCCGCCCTTAGGATTTGGGAGCCCCAGGCCTGAGGCGCCCCAGCACTTAGGCTTATGGAGCCCAATCCTGCGATGCCCCAGCCCTTAGGTTTTGGGAGCCCCAGGCTTGGGCCACCCCAGCCCTTAGGCTTCGGGAGTCCCAGGCCTGGGGCGCCCCAGCCCTGAGGCTTTGGGTGCCCCAGGCCTGGGGCGCCCCAGCCCTTAGGCTTTGGGTGCCCCAGGCCTGGGGCGCCCCTGCCCTTAGATTTTGGTAGCCCCAGGCCGGTGCGCCCCAGCCCTTAAGCTTGGGAGCCCCATGCCGGTGCGCTCCAGCCCTTACGCTTTTGGAGCCCCAGGCCTGGGGCGCCACAGCCCTTAGGATTTGGGAGCCCCAGGCTGGGACGCCCCAGCCCACAGGTTTTGGGAGCCCCAGGCCTGTGGCGCCCAGCCCTTAGGCTTTGGAAGCCACAGTACTGGGGCGCCCCAGCCCTTAGGCTTAGGGAGCCCCAGGCCTGGGGGGACCTAGCTCTTCGGCTTAGGGAGCCCAAGGACTGCGACGCCCCAGCCCTTAGGCTTTGGGAGCCCCAAACTCAAGCGCCCCAGCCCTTAGGCTTAGGGATCCCCAGGCTGGGGGGCCATAGCCCTTAGGCTTTGGGAGCCGAAGCCTCGGGCGCACAAGTCCTTAGGCTTTGGGAGCCCAATCCTGAAGCGCCCCAGCCCTTAGGCTTAAGGAGCCCCAAGCTGTGGCGCAACAGCCATTAGTCTTTGGGCGCCCCAGGCCTAGGGCGCCCGAGCCCTTCGGCATAGGGAGTACCAGGACTGGGGCGCCCCAGCCCTTAGACTTTTGGAGCACCTGGCCGGGGCGCCACAGCCCTTAGACTTTGGGAGCTCCAGGCCTGGGGCGCCCCAGCCCTTAGGCTTTGGGAGCCCCAGCCTGGGGCCCCCCAGCCCTTAGTCATAGGGAGCCTGAGGCCTGGGGTGCCCCAACCCTTAGACTTAGGGAGCCTCTGGCCTGGGACGCCACAGCCCTTTGTCTTAGGGAGCCCCAGGCATGGGGCCCCCCAGCCCTTAGGCTTTGGGTGCAGCAGGCCTGGGGCGCCCCAACCCTTAGGCTTTGGGTGCTCCAGGCCTGGGGCGCCCCAGCCCTTAGGCTGTGGGAGCTCCAGGCCTGTGGTACCCCAGCCCTGAGTCTTTGGGAGCCCCAGGCCTGGGGGCACCCAGCCCTAAGTCACAGGGAGCCCATGGCCTGTGACGCCCCAGCCCTTAGGATTCGGGAGCCCAAGGCCTGCGACGCTCCAACCCTTAAGCTTTGGGAGCCCCAGGCCTGGGGCGCCCCAGCGTTTAGGCTTACGGAGTCCCAGGCCTGAGGCGCCACAGCCCTTAGGCTTTGGGTGCCCCAGGCCTAGGGCGCCCCAGCCTTCGGCTTAGGGACCCCATGCCTGGGGCGCCCCAGCCCTTAGGTTTAGGGAGCCCCTGCCTGGGGCGCCTCAGCCCATAGGCTTTGGGAGCCCCAGCCGGGGCGCCACAGCCCTTCGGCTTTGGGAGCCCCAGGCCTGGGCCGCCCCAGCGCTTAGGCTTTGGGAGCCCCACGCCTGGGGCGCCCCCGCCCTTAGGCTTAGGGAGCCCCAGGCCTGGGGGCGCCCAGCCTTTCAGAGCCCCAGGCCTGGGGCTTCTCAGCCCTTAGGCATAGGGAGCCCCAGGCCTGGGGCGCCCCAGCCCTTAGGCTTAGGGCGTCCATGGCCTGCAAAGCCCCAGCCCTTTGGCTTAGGGCGCGACAGGCCTAGGGCGCCCCCGCCCTTAGGATTTGGGAGCCCCAGGCCTGGGGCGCCCCAGCCCTTCGGCTTAGGGATCTCAAGGCCTGCGTCGCCCCAGCCCTTAGGCTTCGGGAGCCCAAGGCCTGCGACGCCCCAGCCCTTAGGCTTTGGGAGCCTCAGGCCTGGGCGCCCCAGCCCTTAGGCTTACGGAGCCCCAGACCTGGGGCGCCACAGCCCTTAGGCTTTGGGAGCCCCAGGCAGGGGCGCCCCAGCCGTTAGGCTTTGGGAGCCCCAGGCCTGGGGCGTCCCAGCCCTTAGGATTTGGGAGCCCCAGACCTGGGGCGTCCCAGCCCTTAGGATTTGGGAGCCCCAGGCCTGGGGCGTTCCAGCCCTTAGACTTTGGGAGCCCCAGGCCTGGTACGGCCCAGCCCTTAGTCTTAGGGAGCCCCTGGCCTGGGGCGCCCCAGCCCTTAGGCTTTGGGAGCCCCAGACCTGGGGCGCACCCGCCCTTAGGCTTTGTGAGCCCCAGGCCTGGGGTGCCCCTGCCCTTAGGCTTTGGGAGACCCAGGCCTGGGGCACCGCAGCCCTTAGTCTTTGGAAGTCCCAGGCCTGGGGAGTCCCAGTCCTTAGGCTTTGGGAGCCCCAGGCCTGGAGCGCCCCAGGCCTTAGGCTTTGGGAGCCCCTGCCTGGTAGGGCCCAGCCCTTAGGCTCAGGGAGCCCCAGGCCTGGTAGGGCCCAGCCCTTAGGCTCAGGGAGCCCCTGGCCTGGGGCGCCCCAGCCCTTAGGCTTTGGGAGGCCCAGGCCAGGGGCACCCAAGCCCTTAGGATTTGGGAGCCCCAGGCCTGGGGCGCCCCAGCCCTTAGGCTTTGGGAGCCCCAGGCCTGGGGTGCCCCAGCCCTTAGTCTTAGGGAGCCCCAGGCCTGGGGGGACCCAGCTCTTCGGCTTAGGGAGCCCCAGGCCTGGGGCGTCCCTTCCCTTAGGCTTTGGGAGTCCCATTCCTGGGCGCCCCAGCCCTTAGGCTTTGGGAGCCCCAGGTCTGGGGCGAACCAGCCCTTAGGTTTTGTGAGCCCTAGGCCTGGGGCGCCCCTGCCCTTGGCTTTGGGAGCCCCAGGCCTGGGGTGCCCCAGCCCTTAGGCTTAGGGAGCCCCAGGCCTGGGTCGCCCCAGACGTTAGGCTTAGGGAGCCTCTGGCCTGGGGCGCCACAACCCTTTTTCTAAGGGAGCACCAGGCCTGGGGCGCCCCAACCCTTAGGCTTTGGGAGCCCCAGGCCTGGGGCGCCCCAGCCCTTAGGCTTTGGGTGCCGCAGGCCTGGGGCGTTCCAGCCCGTAGGCTTTGGGAGCTCAAGGCCTGTGGCGACCCAGACCTTAGGCTTTGGGAGCCCCAGGCCTGGGGGCACCCAGCCCTTCGGCTTAGGGAGCCCTAGGCCTGGGCATCCCAGCCCTTCGGCTTAGGGAGCCCCAGGCCTGGGGCGCCCCAGCGCTTATGCTTTGGGAGCCCCAGGCCTGGGGCGCCCCATTCCTTAGGCTTAGGGAGCCCTAGGCCTGGGGACACCCAGCCCTTCGGCATAGGGAGCCCCAGGCCTAGGGCGCTGCAGCCCTTAGGCATAGGGAGCCCAGGCCTGGTATGGCCCAGCCCTTAGTCTTAGGGAGCCCCAGGCCTTGGGCGCCCCAGCCCTTAGGCTTTTGGAGCACCAGGCTGGGACGCCCCAGCCCATAGGTTTTGGGAACCCCAGGCCTGGGGCGCCCAGCCCTTAGGCTTTGGGAGCCCCAGGCTTGGGGCGCCCCAACTCTTAGGCTTTTGGAGCCACAGGCCTGGGCGCCCCCACCTTAGGCTTATGGAGCCCCAGGCCTGGGGGGACCCAGCTCTTCGGCTTAGGGAGCCCCAGGCCAGGGGCGTCCCTGCCTTTAGGCTTAGGGAGCCCCAGGTTCGGGGCGCCCCAAAACTTAGGCTTTGGGAGTCCCAGACCTAGGCACCCCAGCCCTTAGGCTTTGGGAGCCCCAGGCCTGGTACGCCCCAGCCCTTAGACTTAGGGAGCACCTGGCCTGGGGCGCCCCAGCCCTTAGGCTTTGGGAGCCCCAGGCCTGGGGCGCTCCAGCCCTTAGGTTTTGGGAGCCATAGGCCTGGGGTGCCCCAGCCCTTAGGCTTTGGGAGCCCCAGGCCTAGGGCACCCCAGTCCTTAGGCTTAGGGAGCCCCAGGCCTGGGGCGCCCCAGCCCCTAGGCTTAGGGAGCCTCTGGCCTGGGGCGGCACAGCCCTTTGTCTTAGGAAGCCCAAGGCCTGGGGCGCCCCGACCCTTAGGCTTTGGGAGCCCCAGACCTGGGGCGTCCCAGCCCTTAGGATTTGGGAGCCCCAGCCCGGGGGCGCCACAGCCGTTAGGCTTTGGCAGCCCAAGCCTGGTGCGACCCAGCCCTTAGGTTTTGGGAGCCAAAGCCTGGGGCGCCCTAGACCTTAGGCTTTGGGAGCCCCAGGCCTGGGGCGCCCCAGCCCTTAGGCTTTGGAAGCCCCAGGCCTGGGGCGCCCCAGCCCTTAGGATTTGGAAGCCCCAGGCCTGGGGCGCCCCAGCCCATATGTTTTGGGAGCCCCAGGCCTGGGGCTCCGAGCCCTTAGGCTTTGAGAGCCCCACGCTTGGGGCGCCCCAGCTCTTAGGCTTAGGGAACCCCTGGCCTGGGGCGCCCAGCTCTTCGGCTTTAGGGAGCCCCAGGCCAGGGGCGTCCCAGCCCTTAGGCTTAGGAAGCCCATGGCCAGGGACCCCCCAGCCCTTAGGATTTGGGAGCCCCAGGCTGGGACGCCCCAGCCCATAGGTTTTGGGAGCCCCAGGCCTGGGACGCCAAGCCCTTAGGCTTTGGGAGCCCCAGGCCTGGGGCGCCCCAGCCCTTAGGCTTTGGGAGCCCCAGACATGGGGCGTCCCAGCCCTTAGGCTTTGGGAGTCCCAGACCTGGGCGCCCCAGCCCTTAGGCTTTGGGAGCCCCAGGCCTGGTACGCCTCAGCCCTTAGACTTAGGGAGCCCCTGGCCTGGGGCACCCCAGCCCTTTGGCTTTGGGAGCCACAGGCCTAGGGCGCCTCAGCCTTTCGGCATAGGGAGCCCAAGGCCTGGGGCGCCCCAGCCCTTAGTATTTGGGAGCCCCAGACCTGGGCACCCCAGCCCTTAGGCTTTGGGAGCCCCAGGCCTGGTACGCCCCAGCCCTTATACTTAGGGAGCCCCAGGCCTGGGGCGCCCAGCCCTTAGGCTTTAGGAGCCCCAGGCTTGGGGCGCCCCAGCTCTTAGGCTTTGGGAGCCACAGGCCTGGGGCCCCCCAGCCCTTAGGCTTAGGGAGCCCCAGGCCTGGTACGCCCCAGTCTTTAGGCTTATGTAGCCCCTCGCCTGGGGCGCCCCAACCCTTAGGCTTTGGGAGCCCCACGCCTGGGACGCCCCAGCCCTTAGGTTTTGTAAGCCCTAGGCCTGGGGCGTCCCTGCCCTTAGGCTTTGGGAGCCCCAGGCCTGGGGCGCCCCAGCCCTTAGGCTTTGGAAGCCCCAGGCCTGGGGCGCCCCAGCCCTTAGGATTTGGAAGCCCCAGGCCTGGGGCGCCCCAGCCCATATGTTTTGGGAGCCCCAGGCCTGGGGCTCCGAGCCCTTAGGCTTTGAGAGCCCCACGCTTGGGGCGCCCCAGCTCTTAGGCTTAGGGAACCCCTGGCCTGGGGCGCCCAGCTCTTCGGCTTTAGGGAGCCCCAGGCCAGGGGCGTCCCAGCCCTTAGGCTTAGGAAGCCCATGGCCAGGGACCCCCCAGCCCTTAGGATTTGGGAGCCCCAGGCTGGGACGCCCCAGCCCATAGGTTTTGGGAGCCCCAGGCCTGGGACGCCAAGCCCTTAGGCTTTGGGAGCCCCAGGCCTGGGGCGCCCCAGCCCTTAGGCTTTGGGAGCCCCAGACATGGGGCGTCCCAGCCCTTAGGCTTTGGGAGTCCCAGACCTGGGCGCCCCAGCCCTTAGGCTTTGGGAGCCCCAGGCCTGGTACGCCTCAGCCCTTAGACTTAGGGAGCCCCTGGCCTGGGGCACCCCAGCCCTTTGGCTTTGGGAGCCACAGGCCTAGGGCGCCTCAGCCTTTCGGCATAGGGAGCCCAAGGCCTGGGGCGCCCCAGCCCTTAGTATTTGGGAGCCCCAGACCTGGGCACCCCAGCCCTTAGGCTTTGGGAGCCCCAGGCCTGGTACGCCCCAGCCCTTATACTTAGGGAGCCCCAGGCCTGGGGCGCCCAGCCCTTAGGCTTTAGGAGCCCCAGGCTTGGGGCGCCCCAGCTCTTAGGCTTTGGGAGCCACAGGCCTGGGGCCCCCCAGCCCTTAGGCTTAGGGAGCCCCAGGCCTGGTACGCCCCAGTCTTTAGGCTTATGTAGCCCCTCGCCTGGGGCGCCCCAACCCTTAGGCTTTGGGAGCCCCACGCCTGGGACGCCCCAGCCCTTAGGTTTTGTAAGCCCTAGGCCTGGGGCGTCCCTGCCCTTAGGCTTTGGGAGCCCCAGGCCTGGGGCGCCCAGCCCTTAGGCTTTGGGAGCCCCAGGCTTGGGGCGCCCCAACTCTTAGGCTTTTGGAGCCACAGGCCTGGGGCGCCCCTGCCTTAGGCTTATGGAGCCCCAGGCCTGGGGGGACCAAGCTCTTCGGCTGAGGGAGCCCCAGGCCAGGGGCGTCCCTGCCTTTAGGCTTAGGGAGCCCCAAGTTCGGGGCGCCCCAACCCTTAGGCTTTGGGAGTCCCAGACCTAGGCCCCCCAGACCTTAGGCTTTGGGAGTCCCAGGCCTGGTACGCCCCAGCCCTTAGCCTTAGGGAGCACCTGGCCTGGGGCGCCCCAGCCCTTAGGCTTTGGGAGCCCCAGGCCTGGGGCGCCCCAGCCCTTAGGTTTTGGGAGCCATAGGCCTGGGGCGCCTCTGCCCTTAGGCTTAGGGAGCCCTAGGCCTGGGGACACCCAGCCCTTCGGCATAGGGAGCCCCAGGCCTAGGGCGCTGCAGCCCTTAGGCATAGGGAGCCCAGGCCTGGTATGGCCCAGCCCTTAGTCTTAGGGAGCCCCAGGCCTTGGGCGCCCCAGCCCTTAGGCTTTTGGAGCACCAGGCTGGGACGCCCCAGCCCATAGGTTTTGGGAACCCCAGGCCTGGGGCGCCCAGCCCTTAGGCTTTGGGAGCCCCAGACTTGGGGCGCCCCAACTCTTAGGCTTTTGGAGCCACAGGCCTGGGCGCCCCCGCCTTAGGCTTATGGAGCCCCAGGCCTGGGGGGACCCAGCTCTTCGGCTTAGGGAGCCCCAGGCCAGGGGCGTCCCTGCCTTTAGGCTTAGGGAGCCCCAGGTTCGGGGCGCCCCAAAACTTAGGCTTTGGGAGTCCCAGACCTAGGCACCCCAGCCCTTAGGCTTTGGGAGCCCCAGGCCTGGTACGCCCCATCCCTTAGACTTAGGGAGCACCTGGCCTGGGGCGCCCCAGCCCTTAGGCTTTGGGAGGCCCAGGCCTGGGGCGCTCCAGCCCTTAGGTTTTGGGAGCCATAGGCCTGGGGTGCCCCAGCCCTTAGGCTTTGGGAGCCCCAGGCCTAGGGTACCCCAGCCCTTAGGCTTAGGGAGCCCCAGGCCTGGGGCGCCCCAGCCCCTAGGCTTAGGGAGCCTCTGGCCTGGGGCGGCACAGCCCTTTGTCTTAGGAAGCCCAAGGCCTGGGGCGCCCCGACCCTTAGGCTTTGGGAGCCCCAGACCTGGGGCGTCCCAGCCCTTAGGATTTGGGAGCCCCTGCCCGGGGGCGCCCCAGCCGTTAGGCTTTGGCAGCCCAAGCCTGGTGCGACCCAGCCCTTAGGTTTTGGGAGCCAAAGCCTGGGGCGCCCTAGCCCTTAGGCTTTGGGAGCCCCAGGCCTGGGGCGCCCCAGCCCTTAGGCTTTGGAAGCCCCAGGCCTGGGGCGCCCCAGCCCTTAGGATTTGGAAGCCCCAGGCCTGGGGCGCCCCAGCCCATATGTTTTGGGAGCCCCAGGCCTGGGGCTCCGAGCCCTTAGGCTTTGAGAGCCCCACGCTTGGGGCGCCCCAGCTCTTAGGCTTAGGGAACCCCTGGCCTGGGGCGCCCAGCTCTTCGGCTTTAGGGAGCCCCAGGCCAGGGGCGTCCCAGCCCTTAGGCTTAGGAAGCCCATGGCCAGGGACCCCCCAGCCCTTAGGATTTGGGAGCCCCAGGCTGGGACGCCCCAGCCCATAGGTTTTGGGAGCCCCAGGCCTGGGACGCCAAGCCCTTAGGCTTTGGGAGCCCCAGGCCTGGGGCGCCCCAGCCCTTAGGCTTTGGGAGCCCCAGACATGGGGCGTCCCAGCCCTTAGGCTTTGGGAGTCCCAGACCTGGGCGCCCCAGCCCTTAGGCTTTGGGAGCCCCAGGCCTGGTACGCCTCAGCCCTTAGACTTAGGGAGCCCCTGGCCTGGGGCACCCCAGCCCTTTGGCTTTGGGAGCCACAGGCCTAGGGCGCCTCAGCCTTTCGGCATAGGGAGCCCAAGGCCTGGGGCGCCCCAGCCCTTAGTATTTGGGAGCCCCAGACCTGGGCACCCCAGCCCTTAGGCTTTGGGAGCCCCAGGCCTGGTACGCCCCAGCCCTTATACTTAGGGAGCCCCAGGCCTGGGGCGCCCAGCCCTTAGGCTTTAGGAGCCCCAGGCTTGGGGCGCCCCAGCTCTTAGGCTTTGGGAGCCACAGGCCTGGGGCCCCCCAGCCCTTAGGCTTAGGGAGCCCCAGGCCTGGTACGCCCCAGTCTTTAGGCTTATGTAGCCCCTCGCCTGGGGCGCCCCAACCCTTAGGCTTTGGGAGCCCCACGCCTGGGACGCCCCAGCCCTTAGGTTTTGTAAGCCCTAGGCCTGGGGCGTCCCTGCCCTTAGGCTTTGGGAGCCCCAGGCCTGGGGCGCCCAGCCCTTAGGCTTTGGGAGCCCCAGGCTTGGGGCGCCCCAACTCTTAGGCTTTTGGAGCCACAGGCCTGGGGCGCCCCTGCCTTAGGCTTATGGAGCCCCAGGCCTGGGGGGACCAAGCTCTTCGGCTGAGGGAGCCCCAGGCCAGGGGCGTCCCTGCCTTTAGGCTTAGGGAGCCCCAAGTTCGGGGCGCCCCAACCCTTAGGCTTTGGGAGTCCCAGACCTAGGCCCCCCAGACCTTAGGCTTTGGGAGTCCCAGGCCTGGTACGCCCCAGCCCTTAGCCTTAGGGAGCACCTGGCCTGGGGCGCCCCAGCCCTTAGGCTTTGGGAGCCCCAGGCCTGGGGCGCCCCAGCCCTTAGGTTTTGGGAGCCATAGGCCTGGGGCGCCTCTGCCCTTAGGCTTTGGGAGCCCCAGGCCTAGGGCACCCCAGTCCTTAGGCTTAGGGAGCCCCAGGCCTGGGGCGCCCCAGCCCCTAGGCTTAGGGTGCCTCTGGCCTGGGGCAGCACAGCCCTTTGTCTTAGGAAGCCCAAGGCCTGGGGCGCCCCGACCCTTAGGCTTTGGGAGCCCCAGACCTGGGGCGTCCCAGCCCTTAGGATTTGGGAGCCCCAGCCCGGGGGCGCCCCAGCCGTTAGCCTTTGGCAGCCCAAGCCTGGTGCGACCCAGCCCTTAGGTTTTGGGAGCCAAAGCCTGGGGCGCCCTAGCCCTTAGGCTTTGGAAGCCCCAGGCCTGGGGCGCCCCAGCCCTTAGGCTTTGGAAGCCCCAGGCCTGGGGCGCCCCACCCCTTAGGATTTGGTAGCCCCAGGCCTGGGGCGCCAGAGCCCATATGTTTTGGGAGCCCCAGGCCTGGGGCTCCGAGCCCTTAGGCTTTGAGAGCCCCACGCTTGGGGCGCCCCAGCTCTTAGGCTTAGGGAACCCGTGGCCTGGGGCGCCCAAGCCCTTAGGCTTTGGGAGCCCCAGTCCTGGGGCGGCCAGGTCTTCGGCTTAGGGCACCCCAGGCCAGGGGCGTCCCAGCCCTTAGGCTTAGGAAGCCCATGGCCAGGGACCCCCCAGCCCTTAGGATTTGGGAGCCCCAGGCTGGGACGCCCCAGCCCATAGGTTTTGGGAGCCCCAGGCCTGGGACGCCAAGCCCTTAGGCTTTGGGAGCCCCAGCCCTTAGGCTTTGAGAGCCCTAGACATGGGGCGTCCCAGCCCTTAGGCTTTGGGAGTCCCAGACCTGGGCGCCCCAGCCCTTAGGCTTTGGGAGCCCCAGGCCTGGTACGCCCAGCCCTTTGACTTAGGGAGCCCCTGGCCTGGGGCACCCCAGCCCTTTGCCTTTGGAAGCCACAGGCCTAGGGCGCCTCAGCCTTTTGGCATAGGGAGCCCCAGGCCTGGGGCGCCCCAGCCCTTAGGATTTGGGAGCCCCAGGCTGGGACGCCCCAGCCCATAGGTTTTGGGAGCCCCAGGCCTGGGGCGCCCAGCCCTTAGGCTTTAGGAGCCCCAGGCTTTTGGCGCCCCAGCTCTTAGGCTTTGGGAGCCACAGGCCTGGGGCCCCCTGCCCTTAGGCTTAGGGAGCACCAGGCCTGGGGGGACACAGCTCTTCGGCTTAGGGCACCCCAGGCCAGGGGCGTCCCAGCCCTTAGGCTTAGGAAGCCCATGGCCAGGGACCCCCCAGCCCTTAGGATTTGGGAGCCCCAGGCTGGGACGCCCCAGCCCATAGGTTTTGGGAGCCCCAGGCCTGGGACGCCAAGCCCTTAGGCTTTGGGAGCCCCAGCCCTTAGGCTTTGGGAGCCCTAGACATGGGGCGTCCCAGCCCTTAGGCTTTGGGAGTCCCAGACCTGGGCGCCCCAGCCCTTAGGCTTTGGGAGCCCCAGGCCTGGTACGCCCCAGCCCTTAGTCTTAGGGAGCCCCTGGCCTGGGGCACCCCAGCCCTTTGCCTTTGGGAGCCACAGGCCTAGGGCGCCTCAGCCTTTTGGCATAGGGAGCCCCAGGCCTGGGGCGCCCCAGCCCTTAGGATTTGGGAGCCCCAGGCTGGGACGCCCCAGCCCATAGGTTTTGGGAGCCCCAGGCCTGGGGCGCCCAGCCCTTAGGCTTTAGGAGCCCCAGGCTTTTGGCGCCCCAGCTCTTAGGCTTTGGGAGCCACAGGCCTGGGGCCCCCAGCCCTTAGGCTTAGAGAGCACCAGGCCTGGGGGGACACAGCTCTTCGGCTTAGGGAGCCCCAGGCCTGGGGCGTCCCTGCCCTTATGCTTTGGGAGTCCTAGACCTGGGCGCCCCAGCCCTTATGCTTTGGGAGTCGAGGCCTGGTACGCCCCAGCCCTTAGGCTTATGGAGCCCCTAACCTGGGGCGCCCCAACCCTTAGGCTTTGGGAGCCCCACGCCTGGGACGCCCCAGCCCTTAGGCTTTGGGAGCCCCAGGCCTGGGGCGCCCAGCCCTTAGGTGCTAGGAGCCACAGGCTTGGGGCGCCCCAGCTCTTAGGCTTTGGGAGCCACAGGCCTGGGGCCCCCCAGCCCTTAGGCTTAGGGAGCACCAGGCCTGGGGGACACAGCTCTTCGGCTTAGGGAGCCCCAGGTCTGGGGCGTCCCTGCCTTTGGCTTTGGAAGTCCTAGACCTGGGCGCCCCAGCACTTAGGCTTTGGGAGCCCTAGGCCTGGTATGCCACAGCCCTTAGGATTTGTGAGCCCTAGGCCTGGGGCGTCCCTGCCCTTAGGCTTTGGGAGCCCAAGGCCTGGGGTACCCCAGCCCTTAGGCTTAGGGAGCTCAAGAACGGGGTCGCCCCAGCCCTTAGACTTTGGGACCCCCAGGCCCGGGGCGCCCCAGCGCTTAGGCTTTGGGATGCCCAGGCCTGGGGCACCCCAGCCCTTAGGATTAGGGAGCCCCAGGCCTCAGGGCACCCAGCCCTTAGGCTTATGGAGCCCCAGGCCTGAGGCGTCCCAGCCCTTAGGCTTTGGGAGCCCAAACCTGGGGAGCACCAGCCCTTAGAATTTGGGAGCCCCAGGCCTGGGGTGCCCCAGCCCTTAGGCTTTGGGAGCCCCAGGCCTGAGGCACCCTAAACCTTTGGCTTTGGGAGCCCAAGGCCTAGGGCTCCCCAGCCCTTCGTCATAGCGAGCCCCAGGCCTGGGGCACCCCAGCCCTTAGGCTTTGGGAGCTCCAGCCTGAGGCGCCCCAGCCCTTAGTCTTAGGGAACCCCAGGCCTGGGGCGCCCCAACCCTTAGACTTAGGGAGCCTCTGGCCTGGGACGCAACAGCCCTTTGTGTTAGGGAGCCCCAGGCCTGGGGCGCCCAAGCCCTTAGGCTTTGGGAGCCCCAGGCTTGGGGCGCCCCAGCCCTGAGGCTTTGGGAGCCCCAGGCCTGGGGTCACCCAGCCTTAAGGCATAGGGAGGCCATGGCCTGTGACGCACCAGCCCTTTGGCTTCGGGAGCACAAGGCCAGCGACGCCCCCGCCCTTAGTCTTTGGGAGCCCCACGCCTGGGGCGCCCCAGCCCGTAGGCTTAGGGAGCCCCAGGCCTGGGGGCATCCAGCCTATCGGAGCCCCAGGCCTGGGGCTTCCCAGCCCTTAGGCATAGGGAGCCCCAGGCCTAGGGCACCCCAGCCCTTAGGCTTTGGGAGCCCCAGGAATGGGGCACCCCAGCCCTTAGGCTGTGGGAGCTCCAGGCCTGTGGCGCCCCAGCCCTAAGGCATAGGGAGCCCATGGCCTGTGACGCCCCAGCCCTTAGGTTTCGGGAGCCCAAGGCCTGCGATGCCCCAGCCCTTAGGCTTTGGGAACCCCAGCCGGGACGCCACAGCCCTTAGGCTTTGGAAGCCCCAGGCCTGGGGCGCCCCAGGGCTTAGGCATTGGAAGCCCCACGCCTGGGGCGCCCCAGCCCTTAGGCTTAGGGAGCCCTAGGCCTGGGGGCAACCACCCTTTCGGAGCCCCAGGCCTGGGGCTTCCCAGCCCTTAGGCATATGGAGCCCCAGGCATAGGGCGCCCCAGCCCTTAGGCTTTGGGAGCCCCAGGAATGGGGCACACCAGCCCTTAGGCTTTGGGAGCCCCATCGAGGTGCCCCAGGCCTTAGGCATAGGGAGCCCCAGGCCTAGGGCGCCCCAGCCCTTAGGCTTTGGGAGCCCCACGTCTAGGGAGCCCCAGCCCTTAGGCTTAGGGAGCACAAGGCCTGGGACGCCCCAGCTCTTAGGTTTAGGGAGACCCAGGCCTGGCGGGACCCAGCTCTTCGGCTTAGGGAGCCCCAGGCCTGAATCGTCCCTGCCCTTAGGCTTAGGGAGCCCATGGCCTGGGACGCCCCAGCCCTTCGGCTTAGGGCTCGAGAGTCCTAGGGCGCCCCAGCAATTCGGCATAGGGAGCCCTAAGCCTGGTACGCCCCATCCCTTAGGCTTAGGGAGCCCCAGGCCTGGCGCGCCCCAGCCCTTAGGTTTTGGGAGCCCAAGCCTGGGGCCCCAAGCACTTAGGCTTTGGGAGGCCCAGGTCTGTGGCGCCCCAGCCCTTAGACTGGGAGCCCTAGCCCTGGGGCACCCCAGCCCTTAGGCTTTGGGAGCTCAAGCCCTGGGCGCCCCAGCACTTAGTCTTTGGAAGTCCCAGGCCTGGGGCGCCCCAGCCCTTAGGCTCAGGTAGCCCCAGCCCTGGGGCACCCCAGCTCTTAGGCTTTGGGAGCCCCAAGCAGGGGGCGCCCCAGCCCTTAGGCTTTGGGAGCCCCAGTCTAGGGGTGCCCCAGCCCTTAGGCTTTGGAAGGCCCAGGTCTGCGGCGCCCCGGCCCTTAGGCTTTGGGAGCCCGAGGACTGGGGTGCCCTGCCCTTAGGTTTAGGAAGCCCCAGGCTTGGGGCGGCCCAACGCTTAGGCTTAGGGAGCCCCAGCCCTGGGCGCCCCAGCTCTTAGGCTTAGGGAGCCCCAGGCTTTGGGCGCCCCAGCCCTTGGGCTTTGGGAGCTCCAGACCTGGGGCACTCCAGCCTTTTGGCTTAGGGAGCCCCAGGACTGGGAAGCACCAGCCCTTAGGCTTTGGGAGCCCCAGGCCTGTGGCGCCCCAGCCCTTAGGCTTAGGGAGTCCCAGGTCTTGGGCGCCCCAGGCCTAGGCTTAGGGAGCCCCAGGTTGGGGCGCTACAGCCTTTAGTCTTAAGGAGGCCAAGGCTTGGGGCGCCGCAGCCCTTAGGATTTGGGAGCTCCCACCTGGGGCACCCCAGCCCTTAGGCTTAGGGAGCCCCACGCCTTGGGCGCCCCAGCCCTTAGGCTTAGGGAGCCTCTGGCCTGGGGTGCCACAGCCGTTAGGATTTGGGAGCCCCAGGCCTGGGGCGCCCCAGCCTTTAGGCTTTAGGTGCCCCAGGCTTTGGGCGCCCCAACCCTTAGGCTTTGGGAGCTTCAGGCCTGTGGCGCCCCAGCCCTTAGGCTTAGGGAGCCCCAGGCCTGGGGGCACCTAGCCCTTAGGTTTAGGGAGCCCATGGCCTGGGACGCGCCAGCCCTTCGGCTTAGGGCGCGACAGGCCTAGGGCGCCCCAGCCCTTAGGCTTTGGGAGTCCCAGGCCTGGGACGCCCCAGCCCTTCCGCTTAAGGCGCGAGAGGCCTAGGTTGCCCGAACCCTTAGGTTTTGGAGCCCCAGGCCTGTGGCACCCCAGCCCTTAGGTTTGGGAGTCCCAGGCCTGGTACGCCCCAGCCCTTAGGTTTAGGGAGCCCCTGGCCTGGGGCACTCCAGCCCTTAGGCTTTGGGAGCCCCAGGCCTGGGGCGCCCCAGCCCTTAACTTTGGGAGCCCCAGGCCTGGGTTGCCCCAGCCCTTAGGCTTTGGGAGCCCCAGGCCCCGGGCGCCCCAGCCATTAGGCTTGGGAAGCCCAAGGCCTGCGACGCCCCAGCCCTTTGGCTTTGGGGGCTCAAGGGCTGGGGCGCCCCATACCTTAGGCTTACGGAGCCCCAGGCCTGGGGCGCCCCAGCCCTTAGGCTTTGGGGGCCCCAGGCCAGGGGCGCCCCAGCCCTTAGGCTTCGGGAGCCGAAGGCCTGTGACGCCCCAGCCCTTCGGCTTAGGGAGCCCCTGGCCTAAGGCGCCTCACCCCTTAGGCTTTGGAAGCCCCATCGGGGCGCCCCAGCCCTTAGGCTTTGGGAGCCCCAGGCCTGTGGCACCCAGCCCTTAGGCTTTGGGAGCCCCAGACCTGGAATGCCCCAGCCCTTAGACTTAGGGAGCCCCAGGCCTGGCGCGTCCCAGCCCTTAGGCTTTGGGAGCCCAAGCCTGGGGTGCCCAAGCCCTTAGGCTTTGGGAGGCCCAGGTCTGTGGCGCCCCAACCCTTAGACTGGGAGCCCTAGCCCTGGGGCACCCCAGCCCTTAGGCTTTGGGAGCCCAAGCCCTGGGCGCCCTAGCACTTAGGCTTTGGAAGTCCCAGGCCTGGGGCGCCCCAGCCCTTAGGCTTAGGTAGCCCCAGGCAGGGGGCGCCCCAGCCCTTAGGCTTTGGAAGGCCCAGGTCTGCGGCGCTCCGGCCCTTAGGCTTTGGGAGCCCGAGGCCTGGGGCGCCCTGCCCTTAGGCTTAGGAAGCCCCAGGCCTGGGGAGGCCCAACCTTTAGGCTTAGGGTGCCCCAGCCCTGGGTGCCCCAGCTCTTAGGCTTAGGGAGCCACAGGCCTGGGGCGCACCAGCCCTTGGGCTTTGGGATCTCCAGACCTGGGGCACTCCAGTCTTTTGGCTTGGGGAGCCCCAGGACTGGGAAGCACCAGCCCTTAGGCTTTGGGAGCCCCAGGCCTGGGAGCACCCAGCCCTTAGGCTTAGGGATCCCATGGCCTGGGACGCGCCAGCCCTTAGGCTTTGGGAGTCCCAGGCCTGCGACGCCCCAGCCCTTAGGCTTTGGGAGCCCCAAGCCTCAAGCGCCCCAGTCCTTAGGCTTAGGGATCCCCAGGCTGGGGCGCCATAGCCCTTAGGCTTTGAGAACCGCAGCCTGGGGCGCACAAGTCCTTAGGCTTTGGGAGCCCAATCCTGAAGCGCCCCAGCCCTTAGGCTTAAGGAGCCCCAGGCTGTGGCGCCACAGCCATTAGGCTTTGGGCGCCCCAGGCCTAGGGCGCCCAAGCCCTTCGGCATAGGGAGTACCAGGACTGGGGCGCCCCAGCCCTTAGGCTTTTGGAGCACCTGGCCGGGGCGCCCCAGCCCTTAGACTTTGGGAGCTCCAGGCCTGGGGCGCCCCAGCCCTTAGGTTTTGGGAGCCCAAGCCTGGGGCGCCGAAGCCTTTAGGCTTTGGGAGCCCAAACCTGGGGCGACCAGCCCTTAGACTTTGGGAGTCCCAGGCCTGGTACGCCCCAGCCCTTAGGTTTAGGGAGCCCCTGGCCTGGGGCACCCCAGCCCTTAGGCTTTGGGAGCCCTAGGCCTGGGGCGCCCCAGCCCTTAGCTTTGGGAGCCCGAGGCCTGGGGCGCCCCAGCCCTTAGGCTTTGGGAGCCCCAGGCCAGGGACGCCCTAGCCCTTAGGCTTGGGAAGCCCAAGGCCTGCGACGCCCCAGCCCTTTGGCTTTGGGGGCTCAAGGGCTGGGGCGCCCCATCCCTTAGGCTTACGGAGCCCCAGGCCTGGGGTGGCCCAGCCCTTAGGCTTTGGGAGCCCCAGGCCAAGGGCGCCCCAGCCCTTAGGCTTCGGGAGCTCAAGGCCTGTGACGCCCCAGCCCTTCGGCTTAGGGAGCCCCTGGCCTGGGGCGCCTCACCCCTTAGGCTTTGGGAGCCCCATCAGGGCGCCCCAGCCCTTAGGCTTTGGGAGTCCCAGGCCTGTGGCGCCCCAGCGCTTAGGCTTTGGGAGCCCCAGGCCTGTGGTGCCCCAGCCCTTAGGCTTAGGGAGCCCCAGGCCTGGGGGGACCCAGCTCTTCGGCTTAGGGAGCCCCAGGCCTGAGTCGTCCCTGCCCTTAGGCTTAGGGATCCCATGGCCTGGGACGCCCCAGCCCTTCGGCTTAGGGCGCGACAGACCTAGGGCGCCCCAGCCCTTAGGATTTGGGAGCCCCATGCTGGGACGCCCCAGCCCATAGGTTTTGTGAGCCCCAGTCCTGTGGCGCCCAGCCCTTAGGCTTTGGGAGCCACAGGCCTGGGGCGCCCCAGCCCTTAGGCTTAGGGAGCCCCAGGCCTGGGGGGACCCAGCTCTTCGGATTAGGGAGCCCCAGGCCTGGGGCGCCCCAGCCATTAGGTTTTGAGTTTCCCAAACCTGGGGCGCCCCAACCCTTAGGTTTTGGGAGCCCCAGACCTGGAACGCCCCAGCCCTTAGGTTTAGGGAGCCCCAGGCCTGGCGCGCCTCAGCCCTTAGGCTTTGGGAGCCAAAGCCTGGGGTGCCCAAGCCCTTAGGCTTTGGGAGGCCCAGGTCTGCGGCGCCCCAGCCCTTAGACTGGGAGCCCTAGCCCTGGGGCACCCCAGCCCTTAGGCTTTGGGAGCCCAAGCCCTGGGCGCCCTAGCACTTAGGCTTTGGAAGTCCCAGGCCTGGGGCGCCCCAGCCCTTAGGCTTAGGTAGCCCCCGGCAGGGGGCGCCCCAGCCCTTAGGCTTTGGAAGGCCCAGGTCTGCGGCGCTCCGGCCCTTAGGCTTTGGGAGCCCGAGGCCTGGGGCGCCCTGCCCTTAGGCTTAGGAAGCCCCAGGCCTGGGGAGGCCCAACCTTTAGGCTTAGGGTGCCCCAGCCCTGGGTGCCCCAGCTCTTAGGCTTAGGGAGCCACAGGCCTGGGGCGCACCAGCCCTTGGGCTTTGGGATCTCCAGACCTGGGGCACTCCAGTCTTTTGGCTTGGGGAGCCCCAGGACTGGGAAGCACCAGCCCTTAGGCTTTGGGAGCCCCAGGCCTGGGAGCACCCAGCCCTTAGGCTTAGGGATCCCATGGCCTGGGACGCGCCAGCCCTTAGGCTTTGGGAGTCCCAGGCCTGCGACGCCCCAGCCCTTAGGCTTTGGGAGCCCCAAGCCTCAAGCGCCCCAGTCCTTAGGCTTAGGGATCCCCAGGCTGGGGCGCCATAGCCCTTAGGCTTTGAGAACCGCAGCCTGGGGCGCACAAGTCCTTAGGCTTTGGGAGCCCAATCCTGAAGCGCCCCAGCCCTTAGGCTTAAGGAGCCCCAGGCTGTGGCGCCACAGCCATTAGGCTTTGGGCGCCCCAGGCCTAGGGCGCCCAAGCCCTTCGGCATAGGGAGTACCAGGACTGGGGCGCCCCAGCCCTTAGGCTTTTGGAGCACCTGGCCGGGGCGCCCCAGCCCTTAGACTTTGGGAGCTCCAGGCCTGGGGCGCCCCAGCCCTTAGGTTTTGGGAGCCCAAGCCTGGGGCGCCGAAGCCTTTAGGCTTTGGGAGCCCAAACCTGGGGCGACCAGCCCTTAGACTTTGGGAGTCCCAGGCCTGGTACGCCCCAGCCCTTAGGTTTAGGGAGCCCCTGGCCTGGGGCACCCCAGCCCTTAGGCTTTGGGAGCCCTAGGCCTGGGGCGCCCCAGCCCTTAGCTTTGGGAGCCCGAGGCCTGGGGCGCCCCAGCCCTTAGGCTTTGGGAGCCCCAGGCCAGGGA
This sequence comes from Tenrec ecaudatus, assembly GCF_050624435.1. Classification (NCBI taxonomy): domain Eukaryota; kingdom Metazoa; phylum Chordata; class Mammalia; order Afrosoricida; family Tenrecidae; genus Tenrec; species Tenrec ecaudatus. Next base: position 399,489 of record NW_027458122.1, on the reverse strand, counting down.
CGCCCTAGCCCTTAGGCTTGGGAAGCCCAAGGCCTGCGACGCCCCAGCCCTTTGGCTTTGGGGGCTCAAGGGCTGGGGCGCCCCATCCCTTAGGCTTACGGAGCCCCAGGCCTGGGGTGGCCCAGCCCTTAGGCTTTGGGAGCCCCAGGCCAAGGGCGCCCCAGCCCTTAGGCTTCGGGAGCTCAAGGCCTGTGACGCCCCAGCCCTTCGGCTTAGGGAGCCCCTGGCCTGGGGCGCCTCACCCCTTAGGCTTTGGGAGCCCCATCAGGGCGCCCCAGCCCTTAGGCTTTGGGAGTCCCAGGCCTGTGGCGCCCCAGCGCTTAGGCTTTGGGAGCCCCAGGCCTGTGGTGCCCCAGCCCTTAGGCTTAGGGAGCCCCAGGCCTGGGGGGACCCAGCTCTTCGGCTTAGGGAGCCCCAGGCCTGAGTCGTCCCTGCCCTTAGGCTTAGGGATCCCATGGCCTGGGACGCCCCAGCCCTTCGGCTTAGGGCGCGACAGACCTAGGGCGCCCCAGCCCTTAGGATTTGGGAGCCCCATGCTGGGACGCCCCAGCCCATAGGTTTTGTGAGCCCCAGTCCTGTGGCGCCCAGCCCTTAGGCTTTGGAAGCCACAGGCCTGGGGCGCCCCAGCCCTTAGGCTTAGGGAGCCCCAGGCCTGGGGGGACCCAGCTCTTCGGATTAGGGAGCCCCAGGCCTGGGGCGCCCCAGCCATTAGGTTTTGAGTTTCCCAAACCTGGGGCGCCCCAACCCTTAGGTTTTGGGAGCCCCAGACCTGGAACGCCCCAGCCCTTAGGTTTAGGGAGCCCCAGGCCTGGCGCGCCTCAGCCCTTAGGCTTTGGGAGCCAAAGCCTGGGGTGCCCAAGCCCTTAGGCTTTGGGAGGCCCAGGTCTGCGGCGCCCCAGCCCTTAGACTGGGAGCCCTAGCCCTGGGGCACCCCAGCCCTTAGTCTTTGGGAGCCCAAGCCCTGGGCGCCCCAGCACTTAGGCTTTGGAAGTCCCAGGCCTGGGGCGCCCCAGCCCTTAGGCTTTGGAAGGCCCAGGTCTGCGGCGCCCCGGCCCTTAGGCTTTGGGAGCCCGAGGCCTGGGGCGCCCTGCCCTTAGGCTTAGGAAGCCCCAGGCCTGGGGCGGCCCAACCCTTAGGCTTAGGGAGCCCCAGCCCTGGGCGCTCCAGCTCTTAGGCTTAGGGAGCCACAGGCCTGGGGCGCACCTGCCCTTGGGCTTTGGGAGCTCCAAACCTGGGGCACTCCAGTCTTTTGGCTTGGGGAGCCCCAGGACTGGGAAGCACCAGCCCTTAGGCTTTGGGAGCCCCAGGCCTGGGAGCACCCAGCCCTTAGGCTTAGGGAGCCCATGGCCTGGGACGCGCCAGCCCTTCGGCTTAGGGCGCGACAGGCCTAGGGCCCCCCAGCCCTTAGGCTTTGGGAGTCCCAGGCATGGGACGCCCCAGCCCTTCCGCTTAAGGCGCGACAGACCTAGGTTGCCCGAGCCCTTAGGTTTTGGGAGCCCAAGGCCTGTGGCACCCCAGCCCTTAGGTTTGGGAGTCCCAGGCCTGGTACGCCCCAGCCCTTAGGTTTAGGGAGCCCCTGGCCTGGGGCACCCCAGCCCTTAGGCTTTGGGAGCCCCAGGCCTGGGGCGCCCCAGCCCTTAGCTTTGGGGGCCTCAGGCCTTGGGCGCCCCAGCCCTTAGGCTTTGGGAGCCCCAGGCCAGGGGCGCCCCAGCCCTTAGGCTTCGGGAGCCCAAGGCCTGTGACGCCCCAGCCCTTCGGCTTAGGGAGCCCCTGGCCTGGGGCGCCTCACCCCTTAGGCTTTGGGAGCCCCATCGGGGCGCCCCAGCCCTTAGGCTTTGGGAGCCCCAGGCCTGTGGCGCCCCAGCGCTTAGGCTTTGGGAGCCCCAGGCCTGTGGCACCCCAGCCTTTAGGCTTAGGGAGCCCCAGGCCTGGGGGGCCCCAGCTCTTCGGCTTAGGGAGCCCCAGGCCTGAGTCGTCCCTGCCCTTAGGCTTAGGGATCCCATGGCCTGGGACGCCCCAGCCCTTCGGCTTAGGGCGCGACAGACCTAGGGCGCCCCAGCCCTTAGGATTTGGGAGCCCCATGCTGGGACGCCCCAGCCCATAGGTTTTGGGAGCCCCAGGCCTGTGGCGCCCCAGCCCTTAGGCTTAGGGAGCCCCAGGCCTGGGGGGACCCAGCTCTTCGGCTTAGGGAGCCCCAGGCCTGAGTCGTCCCTGCCCTTAGGCTTAGGGATGCCATGGCCTGGGACGCCCCAGCCCTTCGGCTTAGGGCGCGATAGTCCTAGGGCGCCCCAGCCCTTAGGCTTAGGTAGCCCCAGGCAGGGGGCGCCCAAGCCCTTAGGCTTTGGGAGCCCCAGTCTAGGGGTTCCCCAGCCCTTAGGCTTTGGAAGGCCCAGGTCGGCGGCGCCCCGGCCCTTAGGCTTTGGGAGCCCCAGGCCTGGGGCACCCTGCCCTTACGCTTAGGAAGCCCCAGGCCTGGGGCGGCCTAACTCTTAGGCTTAGGGAGCCCCAGCCCTGGGCGCCCTAGCTCTTAGGCTTAGGGAGCCCCAGGCCTGGGGCGCCCCAGCCCTTGGGCTTTGGGAGCTCCAGACCTGGGGCACTCCAATCTTTTGGCTTAGGGAGCCCCAGGACTGGGAAGCACCAGCCATTAGGCTTAGGGAACCCCCGGTCCTGGGCGCCCCAACCCTAGGCTTAGGGAGCCCCAGGTTGGGGCGCTACAGCCTTTAGGCTTAAGGAGGCCCAGGCTTGGGGCGCCGCAGCCCTTAGGATTTCGGAGCTCCAACCCTGGGGAACCCCAGCCCTTAGGCTTAGGGATCCCCATGCCTTGGGCGCCCCAGTCCTTAGGCTTAGGGAGCCTCTGGCCTGGGGTGCCAGAGCCCTTAGGATTTGGGAGCCCCAGGCCTGGGGCGCCCCAGCCTTTAGGCTTTAGGTGCCCCAGGCTTGGGGCGCCCCAACCCTTAGGCTTTGGGAGCTTCAGGCCTGTGGCGCCCCAGCCCTTAGGCTTTGGGAGCCCCAGGCCTGGGGCGCCCCAGCCCTTATGCTTTGGGTGCCCCTGGCCTGGGGACCCCCAGCCCTTAGGCTTTGGGAGCCCCAAGCCTGGGGGCACCCAGCCCTTAGGCTTAGGGAGCCCATGGCCTGGGACGCCCCAGCCCCTTCGGCTTAGGGCGCGACAGGCCTAGGGCGCCCCAGCCCTTAGGCTTTGGGAGTCCCAGGCCTGGGGCACCCCAGCTCTTATGTTTAGGGAGCCCCTGGCCTGGGGCGCCCCAGTCCTTTGGCTTTGGGAGCCCCAGGACTGGGGCGTCCCAGCCCTTAGGCTTAGGGGGCCCGAGGCCTGGGGCTCCCCAGCCCTTAGGCTTAGGGATCCCATACCCTGGGACGCCCCAGCCCTTCGGCTTAGAGCGCGACAGGAGTAGGGCACCCCAGCCCTTAGGCTTTGGGAGCCCCAGGCTTGGGGCACCCCAGCCCTTAGGCTTCGGGAGTCCCAGGCCTGGGGCGCCCCAGCCCTTAGGCTTTGGGTGCCCCAGGCCTGGGGCGCCCCTGCCCTTAGATTTTGGTAGCCCCAGTCCTGGGGCGTCCCCGCCCTTAGGATTTGGGAGCCCCAGGCCTGAGGCGCCCCAGCACTTAGGCTTATGGAGCCCAATCCTGCGATGCCCCAGCCCTTAGGTTTTGGGAGCCCCAGGCTTGGGCCACCCCAGCCCTTAGGCTTCGGGAGTCCCAGGCCTGGGGCGCCCCAGCCCTGAGGCTTTGGGTGCCCCAGGCCTGGGGCGCCCCAGCCCTTAGGCTTTGGGTGCCCCAGGCCTGGGGCGCCCCTGCCCTTAGATTTTGGTAGCCCCAGGCCGGTGCGCCCCAGCCCTTAAGCTTGGGAGCCCCATGCCGGTGCGCTCCAGCCCTTACGCTTTTGGAGCCCCAGGCCTGGGGCGCCACAGCCCTTAGGATTTGGGAGCCCCAGGCTGGGACGCCCCAGCCCACAGGTTTTGGGAGCCCCAGGCCTGTGGCGCCCAGCCCTTAGGCTTTGGAAGCCACAGTACTGGGGCGCCCCAGCCCTTAGGCTTAGGGAGCCCCAGGCCTGGGGGGACCTAGCTCTTCGGCTTAGGGAGCCCAAGGACTGCGACGCCCCAGCCCTTAGGCTTTGGGAGCCCCAAACTCAAGCGCCCCAGCCCTTAGGCTTAGGGATCCCCAGGCTGGGGGGCCATAGCCCTTAGGCTTTGGGAGCCGAAGCCTCGGGCGCACAAGTCCTTAGGCTTTGGGAGCCCAATCCTGAAGCGCCCCAGCCCTTAGGCTTAAGGAGCCCCAAGCTGTGGCGCAACAGCCATTAGTCTTTGGGCGCCCCAGGCCTAGGGCGCCCGAGCCCTTCGGCATAGGGAGTACCAGGACTGGGGCGCCCCAGCCCTTAGACTTTTGGAGCACCTGGCCGGGGCGCCACAGCCCTTAGACTTTGGGAGCTCCAGGCCTGGGGCGCCCCAGCCCTTAGGCTTTGGGAGCCCCAGCCTGGGGCCCCCCAGCCCTTAGTCATAGGGAGCCTGAGGCCTGGGGTGCCCCAACCCTTAGACTTAGGGAGCCTCTGGCCTGGGACGCCACAGCCCTTTGTCTTAGGGAGCCCCAGGCATGGGGCCCCCCAGCCCTTAGGCTTTGGGTGCAGCAGGCCTGGGGCGCCCCAACCCTTAGGCTTTGGGTGCTCCAGGCCTGGGGCGCCCCAGCCCTTAGGCTGTGGGAGCTCCAGGCCTGTGGTACCCCAGCCCTGAGTCTTTGGGAGCCCCAGGCCTGGGGGCACCCAGCCCTAAGTCACAGGGAGCCCATGGCCTGTGACGCCCCAGCCCTTAGGATTCGGGAGCCCAAGGCCTGCGACGCTCCAACCCTTAAGCTTTGGGAGCCCCAGGCCTGGGGCGCCCCAGCGTTTAGGCTTACGGAGTCCCAGGCCTGAGGCGCCACAGCCCTTAGGCTTTGGGTGCCCCAGGCCTAGGGCGCCCCAGCCTTCGGCTTAGGGACCCCATGCCTGGGGCGCCCCAGCCCTTAGGTTTAGGGAGCCCCTGCCTGGGGCGCCTCAGCCCATAGGCTTTGGGAGCCCCAGCCGGGGCGCCACAGCCCTTCGGCTTTGGGAGCCCCAGGCCTGGGCCGCCCCAGCGCTTAGGCTTTGGGAGCCCCACGCCTGGGGCGCCCCCGCCCTTAGGCTTAGGGAGCCCCAGGCCTGGGGGCGCCCAGCCTTTCAGAGCCCCAGGCCTGGGGCTTCTCAGCCCTTAGGCATAGGGAGCCCCAGGCCTGGGGCGCCCCAGCCCTTAGGCTTAGGGCGTCCATGGCCTGCAAAGCCCCAGCCCTTTGGCTTAGGGCGCGACAGGCCTAGGGCGCCCCCGCCCTTAGGATTTGGGAGCCCCAGGCCTGGGGCGCCCCAGCCCTTCGGCTTAGGGATCTCAAGGCCTGCGTCGCCCCAGCCCTTAGGCTTCGGGAGCCCAAGGCCTGCGACGCCCCAGCCCTTAGGCTTTGGGAGCCTCAGGCCTGGGCGCCCCAGCCCTTAGGCTTACGGAGCCCCAGACCTGGGGCGCCACAGCCCTTAGGCTTTGGGTGCCCCAGGCCTAAGGCGCCCCAGCCCTTCGGCTTAGGGAGCCCCAGGCCTGGGGCGTCCCAGCCCTTAGGCTTTGCGAGCCCCAGCCGGGGCGCCACAGCCCTTAGGCTTTGGGAGCCCCAGGCCTGAGGCGCCCCAGCGCGTAGGCTTTGGGAGCCCCACACCTGGGGCGCCCCAGCCCTTAGGCTTTGGGAGCCCCAGGCCTGGGGTCACCCAGCCTTTCGGAGAACCAGGCCTGGGGCGCCCCAGCCCTTAAGCTTAGGGAGACCATGGCCTGAAACGCCCCAGCCCTTCGGATTAGGGCGCGACAGGACTAGGTTGCCCTAGCCCGTAGTTTTTGGGAGCCCCAGGCCATGGGCACCCCAACCCTTAGGTTTGGTAGTCCCAGGCCTGGTACGCCCCAGCCCTTAGGTTTAGGGAGCCCGTGGCCTGGGGCGCCCCAGCCCTTAGGCTTTGTGAGTCCCAGTCCTGGTACGCCCCAGCCCTTAGGTTTAGGGAGCCCCTGGCCTGGGGCGCCCCAGCCCTCAGGCTTTGGGAGCCCCAGGCCAGGGGCGCCCCAGCCCTTAGGCTTCGGGAGCCCAAAGCCTGCGACGCCCCAGCCTTTAGGCTTTGGGGGCCCCAGGGCTGGGGCGCCCCAGCCCTTAGGCTTACGGAGCCCCAGGCCTGGGACGCCCCAGCCCTTAGGGTTTGGGCGCCCCAGGCCAGGGGCGCCCCAGCCCTTAGGCTTCGGGAGCCCAAGGCCTGCGACGCCCCAGTCCTTCGGCTTAGGGAGCCCCAGGCCTGGGGTGCCCCAGCCCTTAGGTTTAGGGAGCCCCTGGCCTGGGGCGCCTCAGCCCTTAGGCTTTGGGAGCCCCATCGGGGCGCCCCAGCCCTTAGCCTTTGGGAGCCCCAGACCTGTGGCGCCCCAGCGCTTAGGCTTTGGGAGCCCCACGCCTGGGGCGCCCCAGCCCTTAGGCTTAGGGAGCCCCAGGCCTGGGGGGACCCAGCTCTTCGGCTTAGGGAGCCCCAGGCCTGAGTCGTCCCTGCCCTTAGGCTTAGGGAGCCCATGGCCTGGGACGCCCCAGCCCTTCAGCTTAGGGCGCGACAGTCCTAGGGTGCCCCAGCCCTTCGGCATAGGGAGCTCCAGGCCTGGTACGCCCCAGCCCTTAGGCTTAGGGAGCCCCAGTCCTGGCGCGCCCCAGCCCTTAGGCTTTAGAGCCCAAGCCTGGGGCACCCAAGCCCTTAGGCTTTGGGAGGCCCAGGTCTGAGGCGCCCCAGCCCTTAGACTGGGAGCCCTAACTTTGGGGCACCCCAGCCCTTAGGTTTTGGGAGCCCTAGCCCTAGGCGTCCCAGCACTTAGGCTTTGCAAGTCCCAGGCCTGGGGCGCCCCAGACCTTAGGCTTCGGTAGCCCCAGCCCTGGGGCACCGCAGCTCTTAGGCTTTGGGAGCCCCAGTCTTTGGGCGCCCCAGCCCTTAGGCTTTGGGAGCCCCAGGCCTGGGGCGCCCTGCCCTTAGGCTTAGGGAGCTCCAGGCCTGTGGTGCCCCAGCCCTGAGTCTTTGGGAGCCCCAGGCCTGGGGGCACCCAGCCCTAAGGCACAGGGAGCCCATGGCCTGTGACGCCCCAGCCCTTAGGATTCGGGAGCCCAAGGCCTGCGACGCCCCAGTCCTTCGGCTTAGGGAGCCCCAGGCCTGGGGTGCCCCAGCCCTTAGGTTTAGGGAGCCCCTGGCCTGGGGCGCCTCAGCCCTTAGGCTTTGGGAGCCCCATCGGGGCGCCCCAGCCCTTAGCCTTTGGGAGCCCCAGACCTGTGGCGCCCCAGCGCTTAGGCTTTGGGAGCCCCACGCCTGGGGCGCCCCAGCCCTTAGGCTTAGGGAGCCCCAGGCCTGGGGGGACCCAGCTCTTCGGCTTAGGGAGCCCCAGGCCTGAGTCGTCCCTGCCCTTAGGCTTAGGGAGCCCATGGCCTGGGACGCCCCAGCCCTTCAGCTTAGGGCGCGACAGTCCTAGGGTGCCCCAGCCCTTCGGCATAGGGAGCTCCAGGCCTGGTACGCCCCAGCCCTTAGGCTTAGGGAGCCCCAGTCCTGGCGCGCCCCTGCCCTTAGGCTTTAGAGCCCAAGCCTGGGGCACCCAAGCCCTTAGGCTTTGGGAGGCCCAGGTCTGAGGCGCCCCAGCCCTTAGACTGGGAGCCCTAACCCTGGGGCACCCCAGCCCTTAGGTTTTGGGAGCCCTAGCCCTAGGCGTCCCAGCACTTAGGCTTTGCAAGTCCCAGGCCTGGGGCGCCCCAGCCCTTAGGCTTCGGTAGCCCCAGCCCTGGGGCACCGCAGCTCTTAGGCTTTGGGAGCCCCAGTCTTGGGGCGCCCCAGCCCTTAGGCTTTGGGAGCCCCAGGCCTGGGGCGCCCTGCCCTTAGGCTTAGGGAGCCCCAGGCCTGGGGCGGCCCAACCCTTAGGCTTAGGGAGCCCCAGCCCTGGGCGCCCCAGCTTTAGGCTTAGGGAGCCCCAGGCCAGGGGCACCCCAGCCCTTTGGCTTTGGGAGCTCCAGACCTGGGGCACCCCAGCCTTTTGGCTTAGGGAGCCCCAGGACTGGGAAGCACCAGCCCTTAGACTTTGGGAGCCCCAGGCCTGTGGCGCCCCAGCCCTTAGGCTTAGGGAGCCTCAGGTCTTGGGCGCCCCAGGCGTAGGCTTAGGGAGCCCCAGCTTGGGGCGCTACAGCCTTTAGGCCTAAGGAAGCCCAGGCATGGGGCGCCGCAGCCCTTAGTATTTGGGAGCTCCAACCCTGGGGCACCCCAGCGCTTAGGCTTAGGGAGCCCCACGCCTTGGGCGCCCCAGCCCTTAGGGTTAGGGAGCCTCTGCCCTGGGGTGCCACAGCCCTTAGGATTTGGGAGCCCCAGACTTGGGGCGCCCCAACCCTTAGGCTTTGGGAGCTTCAGGCCTGTGGCGCCCCAGCCCTTAGGCTTTGGGAGCCCCAGGACTGGGGAGCCCCAGCCTTAGGATTTGGGGGCCCCAGGCTTGAGACACCCTAAACCTTTGGCTTTGGGTGCCCCAGGCCTAGGGCTCCCCAGCCCTTTGGCATAGGGAGCCCCAGGCCTAGGGCGCCCCAGCCCTTAGGTTTTGGGAGCACCAGCCCTGGGGCAGCCTAGCCCTTAGGCTTTGGGAGCCGCAGCCTGGGGCGCCCCAGCCCTTAGTCTTAGGGAGCCCGAGGCCTGGGGTGCCCCACCCTTAGACTTAGGGAGCCTCTGGCTTGGGATGCCACAGCCCTTTGTCCTAGGGAGCCCCAGGCATGGGGCCCCCCAGCCCTTAGGCTTTGGGTGCAGCAGGCCTGGGGCGCCCCAGCCCTTAGGCTTTGGGTGCTCCAGGCCTGGGGTGCCCCAGCCCTTAGGCTGTGGGAGCTCCAGGCCTGTGGTGCCACAGCCCTGAGTCTTTGGGAGCCCCAGGCCTGGGGGCACCCAGCCCTAAGGCATAGGGAGCCCATGGCCTGTGAAGCCCCAGCCCTTAGGTTTCAGGAGCCCAAGACCTGCGACGCTCCAACCCTTAAGCTTTGGGAGCCCCAGGCCTGGGGCGCCCCAGCCTTTAGGCTTACGGAGTCCCAGGCCTGGGGCGCCACAGCACTTAGGCTTTGGGTGCCCCAGGCTTAGGGCTCCCCGGCCTTCGGCTTAGGGACCCCCAGGCCTGGGGCGCCCCAGCCCTTAGGTTTAGGGAGCCCCCGGCCTGGGGCCCCTCAGCCCTTAGGCTTTGGGAGCCCCAGCCGGGGTGCCACAGCCCTTCGGCTTTGGGAGCCCCAGGCCTGGGGCACCCCAGCGCTTAGGCTTTGGGAGCCCCACGCCTGGGGCGCCCCAGCCCTTAGGCTTAGGGAGCCCCAGGCCTGGGGGCACCCAGCCTTTCAGAGCCCCAGGCCTGGGGCTTCCCAGCCCTTAGGCATAGGGAGCCCCAGGCCTGGGGCGCCCCATCCCTTAGGCTTAGGGCGGCCATGGCCTGCAACGCCTCAGCCCTTTGGCTTAGGGCGCGACAGGCCTAGGGCGCCTCCGCCCTTAGGATTTGGGAGCCCCAGGCCTGGGGCCCCCCAGCCCTTCGGCTTAGGGATCTCAAGGCCTGCGTCGCCCCAGCCCTTAGGCTTCGGGAGCCCAAGGCCTGCGACGCCCCAGCCCTTAGGCTTTGGGAGCCCCAGGCCTGGGCGCCCCAGCCCTTAGGCTTACGGAGCCCCAGACCTGGGGCGCCACAGCCCTTAGACTTTCGGTGCCCCAGGACTAAGGCGCCCCAGCCCTTCGGCTTAGGGAGCCCCAGGCCTGGGGCGCCCAAGCCCTTAGGCTTTGCGAGCCCCAGCTGGGGCGCCACAGCCCTTAGGCTTTGGGAGCCCCAGGCCTGAGGCGCCCAAGCGCTTAGGCTTTGGGAGCCCCACACCTGGGGCGCCCCAGCCCTTAGGCTTTGGGAGCCCCAGGCCTGGGGTCAACCAGCCTTTCGGAGAACCAGGCCTGGGGCGCCCCAGCCCTTAAGCTTAGGGAGCCCATGGCCTGAAACGCCCCAGCCCTTCGGATTAGGGCGCGACAGGACTAGGTTGCCCTAGCCCGTAGTTTTTGGGAGCCCCAGGCCATGGGCACCCCAACCCTTAGGTTTGGGAGTCCCAGGCCTGGTACGCCCCAGCCCTTAGGTTTAGGGAGCCCCTGGCCTGGGGCGCCCCAGCCCTTAGGCTTAGGGAGCCCATGGCCTGGGTTGCCCCAGCCCTTCTACTTAGGACGCGACAGTCCTAGGGTGCCCAAGCCCTTCGGCATAGGGAGCTCCAGGCCTGGTACGCCCCAGCCCTTAGGCTTAGGGAGCCCCAGTCCTGGCGCGCCCCAGCCCTTAGGCTTTGGGAGCCCAAGCCTGGGGCACCCAAGCCCTTAGGCTTTGGGAGGCCCAGGTCTGAGGCGCCCCAGCCCTTAGACTGGGAGCCCTAACCCTGGGGCACCCCAGCCCTTAGGTTTTGGGAGCCCTAGCCCTATGCGTCCCAGCACTTAGGCTTTGCAAGTCCCAGGCCTGGGGCGCCCCAGCCCTTAGGCTTCGGTAGCCCCAGCCCTGGGGCACCCCCGCTCTTAGGCTTTGGGAGCCCCAGTCTTGGGGCGCCCCAGCCCTTAGGCTTTGCGAGCCCCAGCTGGGGCGCCACAGCCCTTAGGCTTTGGGAGCCCCAGGCCTGAGGCGCCCAAGCGCTTAGGCTTTGGGAGCCCCACACCTGGGGCGCCCCAGCCCTTAGGCTTTGCGAGCCCCAGCTGGGGCGCCACAGCCCTTAGGCTTTGGGAGCCCCAGGCCTGAGGCGCCCAAGCGCTTAGGCTTTGGGAGCCCCACACCTGGGGCGCCCCAGCCCTTAGGCTTTGGGAGCCCCAGGCCTGGGGTCAACCAGCCTTTCGGAGAACCAGGCCTGGGGCGCCCCAGCCCTTAAGCTTAGGGAGCCCATGGCCTGAAACGCCCCAGCCCTTCGGATTAGGGCGCGACAGGACTAGGTTGCCCTAGCCCGTAGTTTTTGGGAGCCCCAGGCCATGGGCACCCCAACCCTTAGGTTTGGGAGTCCCAGGCCTGGTACGCCCCAGCCCTTAGGTTTAGGGAGCCCGTGGCCTGGGTGCCCCAGCCCTTAGGCTTTGTGAGTCCCAGTCCTGGTACGCCCCAGCCCTTAGGTTTAGGGAGCCCCTGGCCTGGGGCGCCCCAGCCCTTAGGCTTTGGGAGCCCCAGGCCAGGGGCGCCCCAGCCCTTAGGCTTCGGGAGCCCAAAGCCTGCGACGCCCCAGCCTTTAGGCTTTGGGGGCCCCAGGGCTGGGGCGCCCCAGCCCTTAGGCTTACGGAGCCCCAGGCCTGGGATGCCCCAGCCCTTAGGCTTTGGGCGCCCCAGGCCAGGGGTGCCCCTGCCCTTAGGCTTCGGGAGCCCAAGGCCTGCGACGCCCCAGTCCTTCGGCTTAGGGAGCCCCAGGCCTAGGGTGTCCCAGCCCTTAGGTTTAGGGAGCCCCTGGCCTGGGGTGCCTTAGCCCTTAGGCTTTGGGAGCCTCATCGGGCCGCCCCAGCCCTTAGCCTTTGGGAGCCCCAGACCTGTGGCGCCCCAGCGCTTAGGCTTTGGGAGCCCCACGCCTGGGGCGCCCCAGCCCTTAGGCTTAGGGAGCCCCAGGCCTGGGGGGACCCAGCTCTTCGGCTTAGGGAGCCCCAGGCCTGAGTAGTCCCTGCCCTTAGGCTTAGGGAGCCCATGGCCTGGGTCGCCCCAGCCCTTCAGCTTAGGGTGCGACAGTCCTAGGGTGCCCCAGCCCTTCGGCATAGGGAGCTCCAGGCCTGGTACGCCCCAGCCCTTAGGCTTAGGGAGCCCCAGTCCTGGCGCGCCCCAGCCCTTAGGCTTTGGGATCCCAAGCCTGGGGCACCCAAGCCCTTAGGCTTTGGGAGGCCCAGGTCTGAGGCGCCCCAGCCCTTAGACTGGGAGCCCTAATCCTGGGGCACCCCAGCCCTTAGGTTTTGGGAGCCCTAGCCCTATGCGTCCCAGCACTTAGGCTTTGCAAGTCCCAGGCCTGGGGCGCCCCAGCCCTTAGGCTTCGGTAGCCCCAGCCCTGGGGCACCGCAGCTCTTAGGCTTTGGGAACCCCAGGCATGGGGCGCCCCAGTACTTAGGCTTTGGGAGCCCCAGGCCTGGGGCGCCCTGCCCTTAGGCTTAGGGAGCCCCAGGCCTGGGGCGGCCCAACCCTTAGGCTTTGGGAGCCCCACGGCTGGGGCGCCCCATCCCTTAGGCTTAGGGAGCCCCAGGCCTGGGGGCACCCAGCCTTTCAGCGCCCCAGGCCTGGGGCTTCCCAGCCCTTAGGCATAGGGAGCCCCAGGCCTGGGGCGCCCCAGGCCTTAGGCTTAGGGCGTCCATGGCCTGCAACGCCCCAGCCCTTTGGCTTAGGGCGCGACAGGCCTAGGGCGCCCCCGCCCTTAGGATTTTGGAGCCCCAGGCCTGGGGCGCCCCAGCCCTTCGACTTAGGGATCTCAAGGCCTGCGTCGCCCCAGCCCTTAGGCTTCGGGAGCCCAAGGCCTGCGACGCCCCAGCCCTTAGGCTTTGGGAGCCCCAGGCCTGGGCGCCCAGCCCTTAAGCTTAGGGAGCCCCAGGCCTGGGGCGCCCCAGCCCTTAGGCTTTGCGAGCCCCAGCCGGGGCGCCACAGCCCTTAGGCTTTGGGAGCCCCAGTCCTGAGGTGCCCCAGCGCTTAGGCTTTGGGAGCCCCACACCTGGGGCGCCCCAGCCCTTAGGCTTTGGGAGCCCCAGGCCTGGGGTCACCCAGCCTTTCGGAGAACCAGGCCTGGGGCGCCCCAGCCCTTAAGCTTAGGGAGCCCATGGCCTGAAACGCCCCAGCCCTTCGGATTAGGGCGCGACAGGACTAGGTTGCCCTAGCCCGTAGTTTTTGGGAGCCCCAGGCCATGGGCACCCCAACCCTTAGGTTTGGGAGTCCCAGGCCTGGTACGCCCCAGCCCTTAGGTTTAGGGAGCCCGTGGCCTGGGGTGCCCCAGCCCTTAGGCTTTGTGAGTCCCAGTCCTGGAACGCCCCAGCCCTTAGGTTTAGGGAGCCCCTGGCCTGGGGCGCCCCAGCCCTTAGGCTTTGGGAGCCCCAGGCCAGGGGCGCCCCAGCCCTTAGGCTTCGGGAGCCCAAGGCCTGCGACGCCCCAGTCCTTCGGCTTAGGGAGCCCCAGGCCTGGGGTGCCCCAGCCCTTAGGTTTAGGGAGCCCCTGGCCTGGGGCGCCTTAGCCCTTAGGCTTTGGGAGCCTCATCGGGGCGCCCCAGCCCTTAGCCTTTGGGAGCCCCAGACCTGTGGCGCCCCAGCGCTTAGGCTTTGGGAGCCCCACGCCTGGGGCGCCCCAGCCCTTAGGCTTAGGGAGCCCCAGGCCTGGGGAGACCGAGCTCTTCGGCTTAGGGAGCCCCAGGCCTGAGTCGTCCCTGCCCTTAGGCTTAGGGAGCCCATGGCCTGGGTCGCCCCAGCCCTTCAGCTTAGGGCGCGACAGTCCTAGGGTGCCCCAGCCCTTCGGCATAGGGAGCTCCAGGCCTGGTACGACCCAGCCCTTAGGCTTAGGGAGCCCCAGTCCTGGCGCGCCCCATCCCTTAGGCTTTGGGAGCCCAAGCCTGGGGCACCCAAGCCCTTAGGCTTTGGGAGGCCCAGGTCTGAGGCGCCCCAGCCCTTAGACTGGGAGCCCTAACCCTGGGGCACCCCAGCCCTTAGGTTTTGGGAGCCCTAGCCCTAGGCGTCCCAGCACTTAGGCTTTGCAAGTCCCAGGCCTGGGGCGCCCCAGCCCTTAGGCTTCGGTAGCCCCAGCCCTGGGGCACCGCAGCTCTTAGGCTTTGGGAGCCCCAGTCTTGGGGCGCCCCAGCCCTTAGGCTTTGCAAGCCCCAGCTGGGGCGCCACAGCCCTTAGGCTTTGGGAGCCCCAGGCCTGAGGCGCCCAAGCGCTTAGGCTTTGGGAGCCCCACACCTGGGGCGCCCCAGCCCTTAGGCTTTGGGAGCCCCAGTCCTGGGGTCAACCAGCCTTTCAGAGAACCAGGCCTGGGGCGCCCCAGCCCTTAAGCTTAGGGAGCCCCTGGCCTGAAACGCCCCAGCCCTTCGGATTAGGGCGCGACAGGACTAGGTTGCCCTAGCCCGTAGTTTTTGGGAGCCCCAGGCCATGGGCACCCCAACCCTTAGGTTTGGGAGTCCCAGGCCTGGTACGCCCCAGCCCTTAGGTTTAGGGAGCCCGTGGCCTGGGGTGCCCCAGCTCTTAGGCTATGTGAGTCCCAGTCCTGGTACGCCCCAGCCCTTAGGTTTAGGGAGCCCCTGGCCTGGGGCGCCCCAGCCCTTAGGCTTTGGGAGCCCCAGGCCAGGGGCGCCCCAGCCCTTAGGCTTCGGGAGCCCAAAGCCTGCGACGCCCCAGCCTTTAGGCTTTGGGGGCCCCAGGGCTGGGGCGCCCCAGCCCTTAGGCTTACGGAGCCCCAGGCCTGGGATGCCCCAGCCCTTAGGGTTTGGGCGCCCCAGGCCAGGGGCGCCCCAGCCCTTAGGCTTCGGGAGCCCAAGGCCTGCGACGCCCCAGTACTTCGGCTTAGGGTGCCCCAGGCCTAGGGTGCCCCAGCCCTTAGGTTTAGGGAGCCCCTGGCCTGGGGCGCCTTAGCCCTTAGGCTTTGGGAGCCTCATCGGGGCGCCCCAGCCCTTAGCCTCTGGGAGCCCCAGACCTGTGGCGCCCCAGCGCTTAGGCTTTGGGAGCCCCACGCCTGGGGCGCCCCAGCCCTTAGGCTTAGGGAGCCCCAGGCCTGGGGGGACCCAGCTCTTCGGCTTAGGGAGCCCCAGGCCTGAGTCGTCCCTGCCCTTAGGCTTAGGGAGCCCATGGCCTGGGTCGCCCCAGCCCTTCAGCTTAGGGCGCGACAGTCCTAGGGTGCCCCAGCCCTTCGGCATAGGGAGCTCCAGGCCTGGTACGCCCCAGCCCTTAGGCTTAGGGAGCCCCAGTCCTGGCGCGCCCCATCCCTTAGGCTTTGGGAGCCCAAGCCTGGGGCACCCAAGCCCTTAGGTTTTGGGAGCCCTAGCCCTAGGCGTCCCAGCACTTAGGCTTTGCAAGTCCCAGGCCTGGGGCGCCCCAGCCCTTAGGCTTCGGTAGCACCAGCCCTGGGGCACCGCAGCTCTTAGGCTTTGGGAACCCCAGGCATGGGGCGCCCCAGTACTTAGGCTTTGGGAGCCCCAGGCCTGGGGCGCCCTGCCCTTAGGCTTAGGGAGCCCCAGGCCTGGGGCGGCCCAACCCTTAGGCTTTGGGAGCCCCACGGCTGGGGCGCCCCAGCCCTTAGGCTTAGGGAGCCCCAGTCCTGGGGTCACCCAGCCTTTCAGAGCCCCAGGCCTGGGGCTTCCCAGCCCTTAGGCATAGGGAGCCCCAGGCCTGGGGCGCCCCAGCCCTTAGGCTTAGGGCGTCCATGGCCTGCAACGCCCCAGCCCTTTGGCTTAGGGCGCGACAGGCCTAGGGCGCCCCCGCCCTTAGGATTTTGGAGCCCCAGGCCTGGGGCGCCCCAGCCCTTCGGCTTAGGGATCTCAAGGCCTGCGTCGCCCCAGCCCTTAGGCTTCGGGAGCCCAAGGCCTGCGACGCCCCAGCCCTTAGGCTTTGGGAGCCCCAGGCCTGGGCGCCCAGCCCTTAGGCTTAGGGAGCCCCAGGCCTGGGTCGCCCCAGCCCTTAGGCTTTGCGAGCCCCAGCCGGGGCGCCACAGCCCTTAGGCTTTGGGAGCCCCAGTCCTGAGGTGCCCCAGCGCTTAGGCTTTGGGAGCCCCACACCTGGGGCGCCCCAGCCCTTAGGCTTTGGGAGCCCCAGGCCTGGGGTCACCCAGCCTTTCGGAGAACCAGGCCTGGGGCGCCCCAGCCCTTAAGCTTAGGGAGCCCATGGCCTGAAACGCCCCAGCCCTTCGGATTAGGGAGCGACAGGACTAGGTTGCCCTAGCCCGTAGTTTTTGGGAGCCCCAGGCCATGGGCACCCCAACCCTTAGGTTTGAGAGTCCCAGGCCTGGTACGCCCCAGCCCTTAGGTTTAGGGAGCCCGTGGCCTGGGGTGCCCCAGCCCTTAGGCTTTGTGAGTCCCAGTCCTGGTACGCCCCAGCCCTTAGGTTTAGGGAGCCCCTGGCCTGGGGCGCCCCAGCCCTTAGGCTTTGGGAGCCCCAGGCCAGGGGCGCCCCAGCCCTTAGGCTTCGGGAGCCCAAGGCCTGCGACGCCCCAGTCCTTCGGCTTAGGGAGCCCCAGGCCTGGGGTGCCCCAGCCCTTAGGTTTAGGGAGCCCCTGGCCTGGGGCGCCTTAGCCCTTAGGCTTTGGGAGCCTCATCGGGGCGCCCCAGCCCTTAGCCTTTGGGAGCCCCAGACCTGTGGCGCCCCAGCGCTTAGGCTTTGGGAGCCCCACGCCTGGGGCACCCCAGCCCTTAGGCTTAGGGAGCCCCAGGCCTGGGGAGACCGAGCTCTTCTGCTTAGGGAGCCCCAGGCCTGAGTCGTCCCTGCCCTTAGGCTTAGGGAGCCCATGGCCTGGGTCGCCCCAGCCCTTCAGCTTAGGGCGCGACAGTCCTAGGGTGCCCCAGCCCTTCGGCATAGGGAGCTCCAGGCCTGGTACGCCCCAGCCCTTAGGCTTTGGGAGCCCCAGGCCTGAGGCGCCCAAGCGCTTAGGCTTTGGGAGCCCCACACCTGGGGCGCCCCAGCCCTTAGGCTTTGGGAGCCCCAGTCCTGGGGTCAACCAGCCTTTCAGAGAACCAGGCCTGGGGCCCCCCAGCCCTTAAGCTTAGGGAGCCCCTGGCCTGAAACGCCCCAGCCCTTCGGATTAGGGCGCGACAGGACTAGGTTGCCCTAGCCCGTAGTTTTTGGGAGCCCCAGGCCATGGGCACCCCAACCCTTAGGTTTGGGAGTCCCAGGCCTGGTACGCCCCAGCCCTTAGGTTTAGGGAGCCCGTGGCCTGGGGTGCCCCAGCCCTTAGGCTATGTGAGTCCCAGTCCTGGTACGCCCCAGCCCTTAGGTTTAGGGAGCCCCTGGCCTGGGGCGCCCCAGCCCTTAGGCTTTGGGAGCCCCAGGCCAGGGGCGCCCCAGCCCTTAGGCTTCGGGAGCCCAAAGCCTGCGACGCCCCAGCCTTTAGGCTTTGGGGGCCCCAGGGCTGGGGCGCCCCAGCCCTTAGGCTTACGGAGCCCCAGGCCTGGGATGCCCCAGCCCTTAGGGTTTGGGCGCCCCAGGCCAGGGGCGCCCCAGCCCTTAGGCTTCGGGAGCCCAAGGCCTGCGACGCCCCAGTACTTCGGCTTAGGGTGCCCCAGGCCTAGGGTGCCCCAGCCCTTAGGTTTAGGGAGCCCCTGGCCTGGGGCGCCTTAGCCCTTAGGCTTTGGGAGCCTCATCGGGGCGCCCCAGTCCTTAGCCTTTGGGAGCCCCAGACCTGTGGCGCCCCAGCGCTTAGGCTTTGGGAGCCCCACGCCTGGGGAGCCCCAGCCCTTAGGCTTAGGGAGCCCCAGACCTGTGGCGCCCCAGCGCTTAGGCTTTGGGAGCCCCACGCCTGGGGGGACCCAGCTCTTCGGCTTAGGGAGCCCCAGGCCTGAGTCGTCCCTGCCCTTAGGCTTAGGGAGCCCATGGCCTGGGTCGCCCCAGCCCTTCAGCTTAGGGCGCGACAGTCCTAGGGTGCCCCAGCCCTTCGGCATAGGGAGCTCCAGGCCTGGTACGCCCGAGCCCTTAGGCTTAGGGAGCCCCAGTCCTGGCGCGCCCCATCCCTTAGGCTTTGGGAGCCCAAGCCTGGGGCACCCAAGCCCTTAGGCTTTGGGAGGCCCAGGTCTGAGGCGCCCCAGCCCTTAGACTGGGAGACCTAACCCTGGGGCACCCCAGCCCTTAGGTTTTGGGAGCCCTAGCCCTAGGCGTCCCAGCACTTAGGATTTGCAAGTCCCAGGCCTGGGGCGCCCCAGCCCTTAGGCTTCGGTAGCCCCAGCCCTGGGGCACCGCAGCTCTTAGGCTTTGGGAACCCCAGGCATGGGGTCAACCAGCCTTTCGGAGAACCAGGCCTGGGGCGCCCCAGCCCTTAAGCTTAGGGAGCCCATGGCCTGAAACGCCCCAGCCCTTCGGATTAGGGCGCGACAGGACTAGGTTGCCCTAGCCCGTAGTTTTTGGGAGCCCCAGGCCATGGGCACCCCAACCCTTAGGTTTGGGAGTCCCAGGCCTGGTAAGCCCCAGCCCTTAGGTTTAGGGACCCATGGCCTGGGTCGCCCCAGCCCTTCAGCTTAGGGCGCGACAGTCCAAGGGTGCCCCAGCCCTTCGCCATAGGGAGCTCAAGGCCTGGTACGCCCCAGCCCTTAGGCTTAGGGAGCCCCAGTCCTGGCGCGCCCCAGCCCTTAGGCTTTGGGAGCCCAAGCCTGGGGCACCCAAGCCCTTAGGCTTTGGGAGGCCCAGGTCTGAGGTGCCCCAGCCCTTAGACTGGGAGCCCTAACCCTGGGGCACCCCAGCCCTTAGGTTTTGGGAGCCCTAGCCCTAGGCGTCCCAGCACTTAGGCTTTGCAAGTCCCAGGCCTGGGGCGCCCCAGCCCTTAGGCTTCGGTAGCCCCAGCCCTGGGGCACCGCCGCTCTTAGGCTTTGGGAGCCCCAGTCTTGGGGCGCCCCAGCCCTTAGGCTTTGCGAGCCCCAGCTGGGGCGCCACAGCCCTTAGGCTTTGGGAGCCCCAGGCCTGAGGCGCCCAAGCGCTTAGGCTTTGGGAGCCCCACACCTGGGGCGCCCCAGCCCTTAGGCTTTGGGAGCCCCAGGCCTGGGGTCAACCAGCCTTTCGGAGAACCAGGCCTGGGGCGCCCCAGCCCTTAAGCTTAGGGAGCCCATGGCCTGAAACGCCCCAGCCCTTCGGATTAGGGCGCGACAGGACTAGGTTGCCCTAGCCCGTAGTTTTTGGGAGCCCCAGGCCATGGGCACCCCAACCCTTAGGTTTGGGAGTCCCAGGCCTGGTACGCCCCAGCCCTTAGGTTTAGGGAGCCCGTGGCCTGGGGTGCCCCAGCCCTTAGGCTTTGTGAGTCCCAGTCCTGGTACGCCCCAGCCCTTAGGTTTAGGGAGCCCCTGGCCTGGGGCGCCCCAGCCCTTAGGCTTTGGGAGCCCCAGGCCAGGGGCGCCCCAGCCCTTAGGCTTCAGGAGCCCAAAGCCTGCGACGCCCCAGCCTTTAGGCTTTGGGGGCCCCAGGGCTGGGGCGCCCCAGCCCTTAGGCTTACGGAGCCCCAGGCCTGGGATGCCCCAGCCCTTAGGGTTTGGGCGCCCCAGGCCAGGGGCGCCCCAGCCCTTAGGCTTCGGGAGCCCAAGGCCTGCGACGCCCCAGTCCTTCGGCTTAGGGAGCCCCAGGCCTAGGGTGCCCCAGCCCTTAGGTTTAGGGAGCCCCTGGCCTGGGGTGCCTTAGCCCTTAGGCTTTGGGAGCCTCATCGGGCCGCCCCAGCCCTTAGCCTTTGGGAGCCCCAGACCTGTGGCGCCCCAGCGCTTAGGCTTTGGGAGCCCCACGCCTGGGGCGCCCCAGCCCTTATGCTTAGGGAGCCCCAGGCCTGGGGGGACCCAGCTCTTCGGCTTAGGGAGCCCCAGGCCTGAGTCGTCCCTGCCCTTAGGCTTAGGGAGCCCATGGCCTGGGTCGCCCCAGCCCTTCAGCTTAGGGCGCGACAGTCCTAGGGTGCCCCAGCCCTTCGGCATAGGGAGCTCCAGGCCTGGTACGCCCCAGCCCTTAGGCTTAGGGAGCCCCAGTCCTGGCGCGCCCCAGCCCTTAGGCTTTGGGAGCCCAAGCCTGGGGCACCCAAGCCCTTAGGCTTTGGGAGGCCCAGGTCTGAGGCGCCCCAGCCCTTAGACTGGGAGCCCTAACCCTGGGGCACCCCAGCCCTTAGGTTTTGGGAGCCCTAGCCCTATGCGTCCCAGCACTTAGGCTTTGCAAGTCCCAGGCCTGGGGCGCCCCAGCCCTTAGGCTTCGGTAGCCCCAGCCCTGGGGCACCGCAGCTCTTAGGCTTTGGGAACCCCAGGCATGGGGCGCCCCAGTACTTAGGCTTTGGGAGCCCCAGGCCTGGGGCGCCCTGCCCTTAGGCTTAGGGAGCCCCAGGCCTGGGGCGGCCCAACCCTTAGGCTTTGGGAGCCCCACGGCTGGGGCACCCCAGCCCTTAGGCTTAGGGAGCCCCAGTCCTGGGGTCACCCAGCCTTTCAGAGCCCCAGGCCTGGGGCTTCCCAGCCCTTAGGCATAGGGAGCCCCAGGCCTGGGGCTTCCCAGCCCTTAGGCATAGGGAGCCCCAGGCCTGGGGCGCCCCAGCCCTTAGGCTTAGGGCGTCCATGGCCTGCAACGCCCCAGCCCTTTGGCTTAGGGCGCGACAGGCCTAGGGCGCCCCCGCCCTTAGGATTTTGGAGCCCCAGGCCTGGGGCGCCCCAGCCCTTCGGCTTAGGGATCTCAAGGCCTGCGTCGCCCCAGCCCTTAGGCTTCGGGAGCCCAAGGCCTGCGACGCCCCAGCCCTTAGGCTTTGGGAGCCCCAGGCCTGGGCGCCCCAGCCCTTAGGCTTAGGGAGCCCCAGGCCTGGGGCGCCCCAGCCCTTAGGCTTTGCGAGCCCCAGCCGGGGCGCCACAGCCCTTAGGCTTTGGGAGCCCCAGTCCTGAGGCGCCCCAGCGCTTAGGCTTTGGGAGCCCCACACCTGGGGCGCCCCAGCCCTTAAGCTTTGGGAGCCCCAGGCCTGGGGTCACCCAGCCTTTCGGAGAACCAGGCCTGGGGCGCCCCAGCCCTTAAGCTTAGGGAGCCCATGGCCTGAAACGCCCCAGCCCTTCGGATTAGGGTGCGACAGGACTAGGTTGCCCTAGCCCGTAGTTTTTGGGAGCCCCAGGCCATGGGCACCCCAACCCTTAGGTTTGGGAGTCCCAGGCCTGGTACGCCCCAGCCCTTAGGTTTAGGGAGCCCGTAGCCTGGGGTGCCCCAGCCCTTAGGCTTTGTGAGTCCCAGTCCTGGTACGCCCCAGCCCTTAGGTTTAGGGAGCCCCTGGCCTGGGGCGCCCCAGCCCTTAGGCTTTGGGAGCCCCAGGCCAGGGGCGCCCCAGCCCTTAGGCTTCGGGAGCCCAAAGCCTGCGACGCCCCAGCCTTTAGGCTTTGGGGGCCCCAGGGCTGGGGCGCCCCAGCCCTTAGGCTTACGGAGCCCCAGGCCTGGGATGCCCCAGCCGTTAGGCTTTGGGCGCCCCAGGCCAGGGGCGCCCCAGCCCTTAGGCTTCGGGAGCCCAAGGCCTGCGACGCCCCAGTACTTCGGCTTAGGGAGCCCCAGGCCTGGGGTGCCCCAGCCCTTAGGTTTAGGGAGCCCCTGGCCTGGGGCGCCTTAGCCCTTAGGCTTTGGGAGCCTCATCGGGGCGCCCCAGCCCTTAGCCTTTGGGAGCCCCAGACCTGTGGCGCCCCAGCGCTTAGGCTTTGGGAGCCCCACGCCTGGGGCGCCCCAGCCCTTAGGCTTAGGGAGCCCCAGGCCTGGGGGGACCCAGCTCTTCGGCTTAGGGAGCCCCAGGCCTGAGTCGTCCTTGCCCTTAGGCTTAGGGAGCCCATGGCCTGGGTCGCCCCAGCCCTTCAGCTTAGGGCGCGACAGTCCTAGGGTGCCCCAGCCCTTCGGCATAGGGAGCTCCAGGCCTGGTACGCCCCAGCCCTTAGGCTTAGGGAGCCCCAGTCCTGGCGCGCCCCAGCCCTTAGGCTTTGGGAGCCCAAGCCTGGGGCACCCAAGCCCTTAGGCTTTGGGAGGCCCAGGTCTGAGGTGCCCCAGCCCTTAGACTGGGAGCCCTAACCCTGGTGCACCCCAGCCCTTAGTTTTTGGGAGCCCTAGCCCTATGCGTCCCAGCACTTAGGCTTTGCAAGTCCCAGGCCTGGGGCGCCCCAGCCCTTAGGCTTCGGTAGCCCCAGCCCTGGGGCACCCCCGCTCTTAGGCTTTGGGAGCCCCAGTCTTGGGGCGCCCCAGCCCTTAGGCTTTGCGAGCCCCAGGCCTGAGGCGCCCAAGCGCTTAGGCTTTGGGAGCCCCACACCTGGGGCGCCCCAGCCCTTAGGCTTTGGGAGCCCCAGGCCTGGGGTCAACCAGCCTTTCGGAGAACCAGGCCTGGGGCGCCCCAGCCCTTAAGCTTAGGGAGCCCCTGGCCTGAAACGCCCCAGTCCTTCGGATTAGGGCGCGACAGGACTAGGTTGCCCTAGCCCGTAGTTTTTGGGAGCCCCAGGCCATGGGCACCCCAACCCTTAGGTTTGGGAGTCCCAGGCCTGGTACGCCCCAGCCCTTAGGTTTAGGGAGCCCGTGGCCTGGGGTGCCCCAGCCCTTAGGCTTTGTGAGTCCCAGTCCTGGTACGCCCCAGCCCTTAGGTTTAGGGAGCCCCTGGCCTGGGGCGCCCCAGCCCTTAGGCTTTGGGAGCCCCAGGCCAGGGGCGCCCCAGCCCTTAGGCTTCGGGAGCCCAAAGCCTGCGACGCCCCAGCCTTTAGGCTTTGGGGGCCCCAGGGCTGGGGCGCCCCAGCCCTTAGGCTTACGGAGCCCCAGGCCTGGGATGCCCCAGCCCTTAGGCTTTGGGCGCCCCAGGCCAGGGGCGCCCCAGCCCTTAGGCTTCGGGAGCCCAAGGCCTGCGACGCCCCAGTCCTTCGGCTTAGGGAGCCCCAGGCCTAGGGTGCCCCAGCCCTTAGGTTTAGGGAGCCCCTGGCCTGGGGCGCCTTAGCCCTTAGGCTTTGGGAGCCTCATCGGGGCGCCCCAGCCCTTAGCCTTTTGGAGCCCCAGACCTGTGGCGCCCCAGCGCTTAGGCTTTGGGAGCCCCACGCCTGGGGCGCCCCAGCCCTTAGGCTTAGGGAGCCCCAGGCCTGGGGGGACCCAGCTCTTTGGCTTAGGGAGCCCCAGGCCTGAGTCGTCCCTGCCCTTAGGCTTAGGGAGCCCATGGCCTGGGTCGCCCCAGCCCTTCAGCTTAGGGCGCGACAGTCCTATGGTGCCCCAGCCCTTCGGCATAGGGAGCTCCAGGCCTGGTACGCCCCAGCCCTTAGGATTAGGGAGCCCCAGTCCTGGCGCGCCCCAGCCCTTAGGCTTTGGGAGCCCAAGCCTGGGGCACCCAAGCCCTTAGGCTTTGGGAGGCCCAGGTCTGAGGCGCCCCAGCCCTTAGACTGGGAGCCCTAACCCTGGGGCACCCCAGCCCTTAGGTTTTGGGAGCCCTAGCCCTAGGCGTCCCAGCACTTAGGCTTTGCAAGTCCCAGGCCTGGGGCGCCCCAGCCCTTAGGTTTCGGTAGCCCCAGCCCTGGGGCACCGCAGCTCTTAGGCTTTGGGAACCCCAGGCATGGGGCGCCCCTGTACTTAGGCTTTGGGAGCCCGAGGCCTGGGGCGCCCTGCCCTTAGGCTTAGGGAGCCCCAGGCCTGGGCCGCCTCAGCGCTTAGGCTTTGGGAGTCCCACGGCTGGGGCTCCCCAGCCCTTAGGCTTAGGGAGCCCCAGGCCTGGGGGCACCCAGCCTTTCAGAGTCCCAGGCCTAGGGATTCCCAGCCCTTAGGCATAGGGAGCCCCAGGCCTGGGGCGCCCCAACCCTTAGGCTTAGGGCGTCCATGGCCTGCAACGCCCCAGCCCTTTGGCTTAGGGCGCGACAGGCCTAGGGCGCCCCCGCCCTTAGGATTTTGGAGCCCCAGGCCTGGGGCGCCCAAGCCCTTCGGCTTAGGGATCTCAAGGCCTGCGTCGCAACAGCCCTTAGGCTTCGGGAGCCCAAGGCCTGCGACGCCCCAGCCCTTAGGCTTTGGGAGCCCCAGGCCTGGGCGCCCCAGCCCTTAGGCTTAGGGAGCCCCAGGCCTGGGGCGCCCCAGCCCTTAGGCTTTGCGAGCCCCAGACGGGGCGCCACAGCCCTTAGGCTTTGGGAGCCCCAGTCCTGAGGCGCCCCAGCGCTTAGGCTTTGGGAGCCCCACACCTGGGGCGCCCCAGCCCTTAGGCTTTGGGAGCCCCAGGCCTGGGGTCACCCAGCCTTTCGGAGAACCAGTCCTGGGGCGCCCCAGCCCTTAAGCTTAGGGAGCCCATGGCCTGAAACGCCCCAGCCCTTCGGATTAGGGCGCGACAGGACTAGGTTGCCCTAGCCCGTAGTTTTTGGGAGCCCCAGGCCATGGGCACCCCAACCCTTAGGTTTGGGAGTCCCAGGCCTGGTACGCCCCAGCCCTTAGGTTTAGGGCGTCCATGGCCTGCAACGCCCCAGCCCTTTGGCTTAGGGCGCGACAGGCCTAGGGCGCCCCAGCCCTTAGGATTTGGGAGCCCCAGGCCTGGGGCGCCCCAGCCCTTCGGCTTAGGGGTCTCAAGGCCTGCATTGCCCCAGCCCTTAGGCTTCGGGAGCCCAAGGCCTGCAACGCCACAGCCCTTAGGCTTTGGGGGCCCCAGGCCTGTGCGCCCCAGCCCTTAGGCATACGGAGCCCCAGACCTGGGGCGCCACAGCCCTTAGGCTTTCGGTGCCCCAGGCCTAAGGCGCCCCAGCCCTTCGGCTTAGGGAGCCCCAGGCCTGGGGCGCCCCAGCCCTTAGGCTTTGCGAGCCCCAGCCGGGGCGCCACAGCCCTTAACTTTGGGAGCCCCAGGCCTGAGGCGCCCCAGCGCTTAGGCTTTGGGAGCCCCACACCTGGGGCGCCCCAGCCCTTAGGCTTTGGTAGCCCCAGGCCTGGGGTCACCCAGCCTTTCGGAGAACCAGGCCTGGGGCGCCCCAGCCCTTAAGCTTAGGGAGCGCATGGCCTGAAACGCCCCAGCCCTTCGGATTAGGGCGCGACAGGACTAGGTTGCCCTAGCCCGTAGTTTTGGGAGCCCCATGCCATGGGCACCCCAACCCTTAGGTTTGGGAGTCCCAGGCCTGGTATGCCCCAGCCCTTAGGTTTAGGGAGCCCGTGGCCTGGGGCGCCCCAGCCCTTAGGCTTTGTGAGTCCCAGTCCTGGAACGCCCCAGCCCTTAGGTTTAGGGAGCCCCTGGCCTGGGGCGCCCCAGCCCTTAGGCTTTGGGAGCCCCAGGCCAGGGGCGCCCCAGCCCTTAGGCTTCAGGAGCCCAAAGCCTGCGACGCCCCAGCCTTTAGGCTTTGGGGGCCCCAGGGCTGGGGCGCCCCAGCCCTTAGGCTTACGGAGCCCCAGGCCTGGGATGCCCCAGCCCTTAGGGTTTGGGCGCCCCAGGCCAGGGGCGCCCCAGCCCTTAGGCTTCGGGAGCCCAAGGCCTGCGACGCCCCAGTCCTTCGGCTTAGGGAGCCCCAGGCCTAGGGTGCCCCAGCCCTTAGGTTTAGGGAGCCCCTGGCCTGGGGTGCCTTAGCCCTTAGGCTTTGGGAGCCTCATCGGGCCGCCCCAGCCCTTAGCCTTTGGGAGCCCCAGACCTGTGGCGCCCCAGCGCTTAGGCTTTGGGAGCCCCACGCCTGGGGCGCCCCAGCCCTTATGCTTAGGGAGCCCCAGGCCTGGGGGGACCCAGCTCTTCGGCTTAGGGCGCGACAGTCCTAGGGTGCCCCAGCCCTTCGGCATAGGGAGCTCCAGGCCTGGTACGCCCCAGCCCTTAGGCTTAGGGAGCCCCAGTCCTGGCGCGCCCCAGCCCTTAGGCTTTGGGAGCCCAAGCCTGGGGCACCCAAGCCCTTAGGCTTTGGGAGGCCCAGGTCTGAGGCGCCCCAGCCCTTAGACTGGGAGCCCTAACCCTGGGGCACCCCAGCCCTTAGGTTTTGGGAGCCCTAGCCCTATGCGTCCCAGCACTTAGGCTTTGCAAGTCCCAGGCCTGGGGCGCCCCAGCCCTTAGGCTTCGGTAGCCCCAGCCCTGGGGCACCGCAGCTCTTAGGCTTTGGGAACCCCAGGCATGGGGCGCCCCAGTACTTAGGCTTTGGGAGCCCCAGGCCTGGGGCGCCCTGCCCTTAGGCTTAGGGAGCCCCAGGACTGGGGCGGCCCAACCCTTAGGCTTTGGGAGCCCCACGGCTGGGGCACCCCAGCCCTTAGGCTTAGGGAGCCCCAGTCCTGGGGTCACCCAGCCTTTCAGAGCCCCAGGCCTGGGGCTTCCCAGCCCTTAGGCATAGGGAGCCCCAGGCCTGGGGCTTCCCAGCCCTTAGGCATAGGGAGCCCCAGGCCTGGGGCGCCCCAGCCCTTAGGCTTAGGGCGTCCATGGCCTGCAACGCCCCAGCCCTTTGGCTTAGGGCGCGACAGGCCTAGGGCGCCCCCGCCCTTTGGATTTTGGAGCCCCAGGCCTGGGGCGCCCCAGCCCTTCGGCTTAGGGATCTCAAGGCCTGCGTCGCCCCAGCCCTTAGGCTTCGGGAGCCCAAGGCCTGCGACGCCCCAGCCCTTAGGCTTTGGGAGCCCCAGGCCTGGGCGCCCCAGCCCTTAGGCTTAGGGAGCCCCAGGCCTGGGGCGCCCCAGCCCTTAGGCTTTGCGAGCCCCAGCCGGGGCGCCACAGCCCTTAGGCTTTGGGAGCCCCAGTCCTGAGGCGCCCCAGCGCTTAGGCTTTGGGAGCCCCACACCTGGGGCGCCCCAGCCCTTAAGCTTTGGGAGCCCCAGGCCTGGGGTCACCCAGCCTTTCGGAGAACCAGGCCTGGGGCGCCCCAGCCCTTAAGCTTAGGGAGCCCATGGCCTGAAACGCCCCAGCCCTTCGGATTAGGGTGCGACAGGACTAGGTTGCCCTAGCCCGTAGTTTTTGGGAGCCCCAGGCCATGGGCACCCCAACCCTTAGGTTTGGGAGTCCCAGGCCTGGTACGCCCCAGCCCTTAGGTTTAGGGAGCCCGTGGCCTGGGGTGCCCCAGCCCTTAGGCTTTGTGAGTCCCAGTCCTGGTACGCCCCAGCCCTTAGGTTTAGGGAGCCCCTGGCCTGGGGCGCCCCAGCCCTTAGGCTTTGGGAGCCCCAGGCCAGGGGCGCCCCAGCCCTTAGGCTTCGGGAGCCCAAAGCCTGCGACGCCCCAGCCTTTAGGCTTTGGGGGCCCCAGGGCTGGGGCGCCCCAGCCCTTAGGCTTACGGAGCCCCAGGCCTGGGATGCCCCAGCCGTTAGGCTTTGGGCGCCCCAGGCCAGGGGCGCCCCAGCCCTTAGGCTTCGGGAGCCCAAGGCCTGCGACGCCCCAGTACTTCGGCTTAGGGAGCCCCAGGCCTGGGGTGCCCCAGCCCTTAGGTTTAGGGAGCCCCTGGCCTGGGGCGCCTTAGCCCTTAGGCTTTGGGAGCCTCATCGGGGCGCCCCAGCCCTTAGCCTTTGGGAGCCCCAGACCTGTGGCGCCCCAGCGCTTAGGCTTTGGGAGCCCCACGCCTGGGGCGCCCCAGCCCTTAGGCTTAGGGAGCCCCAGGCCTGGGGGGACCCAGCTCTTCGGCTTAGGGAGCCCCAGGCCTGAGTCGTCCTTGCCCTTAGGCTTAGGGAGCCCATGGCCTGGGTCGCCCCAGCCCTTCAGCTTAGGGCGCGACAGTCCTAGGGTGCCCCAGCCCTTCGGCATAGGGAGCTCCAGGCCTGGTACGCCCCAGCCCTTAGGCTTAGGGAGCCCCAGTCCTGGCGCGCCCCAGCCCTTAGGCTTTGGGAGCCCAAGCCTGGGGCACCCAAGCCCTTAGGCTTTGGGAGGCCCAGGTCTGAGGTGCCCCAGCCCTTAGACTGGGAGCCCTAACCCTGGTGCACCCCAGCCCTTAGTTTTTGGGAGCCCTAGCCCTATGCGTCCCAGCACTTAGGCTTTGCAAGTCCCAGGCCTGGGGCGCCCCAGCCCTTAGGCTTCGGTAGCCCCAGCCCTGGGGCACCCCCGCTCTTAGGCTTTGGGAGCCCCAGTCTTGGGGCGCCCCAGCCCTTAGGCTTTGCGAGCCCCAGGCCTGAGGCGCCCAAGCGCTTAGGCTTTGGGAGCCCCACACCTGGGGCGCCCCAGCCCTTAGGCTTTGGGAGCCCCAGGCCTGGGGTCAACCAGCCTTTCGGAGAACCAGGCCTGGGGCGCCCCAGCCCTTAAGCTTAGGGAGCCCCTGGCCTGAAACGCCCCAGTCCTTCGGATTAGGGCGCGACAGGACTAGGTTGCCCTAGCCCGTAGTTTTTGGGAGCCCCAGGCCATGGGCACCCCAACCCTTAGGTTTGGGAGTCCCAGGCCTGGTACGCCCCAGCCCTTAGGTTTAGGGAGCCCGTGGCCTGGGGTGCCCCAGCCCTTAGGCTTTGTGAGTCCCAGTCCTGGTACGCCCCAGCCCTTAGGTTTAGGGAGCCCCTGGCCTGGGGCGCCCCAGCCCTTAGGCTTTGGGAGCCCCAGGCCAGGGGCGCCCCAGCCCTTAGGCTTCGGGAGCCCAAAGCCTGCGATGCCCCAGCCTTTAGGCTTTGGGGGCCCCAGGGCTGGGGCGCCCCAGCCCTTAGGCTTACGGAGCCCCAGGCCTGGGATGCCCCAGCCCTTAGGCTTTGGGCGCCCCAGGCCAGGGGCGCCCCAGCCCTTAGGCTTCGGGAGCCCAAGGCCTGCGACGCCCCAGTACTTCGGCTTAGGGAGCCCCAGGCCTAGGGTGCCCCAGCCCTTAGGTTTAGGGAGCCCCTGGCCTGGGGCGCCTTAGCCCTTAGGCTTTGGGAGCCTCATCGGGGCGCCCCAGCCCTTAGCCTTTTGGAGCCCCAGACCTGTGGCGCCCCAGCGCTTAGGCTTTGGGAGCCCCACGCCTGGGGCGCCCCAGCCCTTAGGCTTAGGGAGCCCCAGGCCTGGGGGGACCCAGCTCTTCGGCTTAGGGAGCCCCAGGCCTGAGTCGTCCCTGCCCTTAGGCTTAGGGAGCCCATGGCCTGGGTCGCCCCAGCCCTTCAGCTTAGGGCGCGACAGTCCTATGGTGCCCCAGCCCTTCGGCATAGGGAGCTCCAGGCCTGGTACGCCCCAGCCCTTAGGATTAGGGAGCCCCAGTCCTGGCGCGCCCCAGCCCTTAGGCTTTGGGAGCCCAAGCCTGGGGCACCCAAGCCCTTAGGCTTTGGGAGGCCCAGGTCTGAGGCGCCCCAGCCCTTAGACTGGGAGCCCTAACCCTGGGGCACCCCAGCCCTTAGGTTTTGGGAGCCCTAGCCCTAGGCGTCCCAGCACTTAGGCTTTGCAAGTCCCAGGCCTGGGGCGCCCCAGCCCTTAGGTTTCGGTAGCCCCAGCCCTGGGGCACCGCAGCTCTTAGGCTTTGGGAACCCCAGGCATGGGGCGCCCCTGTACTTAGGCTTTGGGAGCCCGAGGCCTGGGGCGCCCTGCCCTTAGGCTTAGGGAGCCCCAGGCCTGGGCCGCCTCAGCGCTTAGGCTTTGGGAGTCCCACGGCTGGGGCTCCCCAGCCCTTAGGCTTAGGGAGCCCCAGGCCTGGGGGCACCCAGCCTTTCAGAGTCCCAGGCCTAGGGATTCCCAGCCCTTAGGCATAGGGAGCCCCAGGCCTGGGGCGCCCCAACCCTTAGGCTTAGGGCGTCCATGGCCTGCAACGCCCCAGCCCTTTGGCTTAGGGCGCGACAGGCCTAGGGCGCCCCCGCCCTTAGGATTTTGGAGCCCCAGGCCTGGGGCGCCCAAGCCCTTCGGCTTAGGGATCTCAAGGCCTGCGTCGCAACAGCCCTTAGGCTTCGGGAGCCCAAGGCCTGCGACGCCCCAGCCCTTAGGCTTTGGGAGCCCCAGGCCTGGGCGCCCCAGCCCTTAGGCTTAGGGAGCCCCAGGCCTGGGGCGCCCCAGCCCTTAGGCTTTGCGAGCCCCAGACGGGGCGCCACAGCCCTTAGGCTTTGGGAGCCCCAGTCCTGAGGCGCCCCAGCGCTTAGGCTTTGGGAGCCCCACACCTGGGGCGCCCCAGCCCTTAGGCTTTGGGAGCCCCAGGCCTGGGGTCACCCAGCCTTTCGGAGAACCAGTCCTGGGGCGCCCCAGCCCTTAAGCTTAGGGAGCCCATGGCCTGAAACGCCCCAGCCCTTCGGATTAGGGCGCGACAGGACTAGGTTGCCCTAGCCCGTAGTTTTTGGGAGCCCCAGGCCATGGGCACCCCAACCCTTAGGTTTGGGAGTCCCAGGCCTGGTACGCCCCAGCCCTTAGGTTTAGGGCGTCCATGGCCTGCAACGCCCCAGCCCTTTGGCTTAGGGCGCGACAGGCCTAGGGCGCCCCAGCCCTTAGGATTTGGGAGCCCCAGGCCTGGGGCGCCCCAGCCCTTCGGCTTAGGGGTCTCAAGGCCTGCATTGCCCCAGCCCTTAGGCTTCGGGAGCCCAAGGCCTGCAACGCCACAGCCCTTAGGCTTTGGGGACCCCAGGCCTGTGCGCCCCAGCCCTTAGGCATACGGAGCCCCAGACCTGGGGCGCCACAGCCCTTAGGCTTTCGGTGCCCCAGGCCTAAGGCGCCCCAGCCCTTCGGCTTAGGGAGCCCCAGGCCTGGGGCGCCCCAGCCCTTAGGCTTTGCGAGCCCCAGCCGGGGCGCCACAGCCCTTAACTTTGGGAGCCCCAGGCCTGAGGCGCCCCAGCGCTTAGGCTTTGGGAGCCCCACACCTGGGGCGCCCCAGCCCTTAGGCTTTGGTAGCCCCAGGCCTGGGGTCACCCAGCCTTTCGGAGAACCAGGCCTGGGGCGCCCCAGCCCTTAAGCTTAGGGAGCGCATGGCCTGAAACGCCCCAGCCCTTCGGATTAGGGCGCGACAGGACTAGGTTGCCCTAGCCCGTAGTTTTGGGAGCCCCATGCCATGGGCACCCCAACCCTTAGGTTTGGGAGTCCCAGGCCTGGTATGCCCCAGCCCTTAGGTTTAGGGAGCCCGTGGCCTGGGGCGCCCCAGCCCTTAGGCTTTGTGAGTCCCAGTCCTGGAACGCCCCAGCCCTTAGGTTTAGGGAGCCCCTGGCCTGGGGCGCCCTAGCCCTTAGGCTTTGGGAGCCCCAGGCCAGGGGCGCCCCAGCCCTTAGGCTTCGGGAGCCCAAAGCCTGCGACGCCCCAGCCTTTAGGCTTTGGTGGCCCCAGGGCTGGGGCGCCCCAGCCCTTAGGCTTACGGAGCCCCAGGCCTCGGACGCCCCAGCCCTTAGGCTTTGGGGGCCCCAGGCCAGGGGCGCCCCAGCCCTTAGGCTTCGGGAGCCCAAGGCCTGCGACGCCCCAGTCCTTCGGCTTAGGGAGCCCCAGGCCTGGGGTGCCCCAGCCCTTAGGTTTAGGGAGCCCCTGGCCTGGGGCGCCTTAGCCCTTAGGCTTTGGGAGCCTCATCGGGGCGCCCCAGCCCTTAGCCTTTGGGAACCCCAGACCTGTGGCGCCCCAGCGCTTAGGCTTTGGGAGCCCCACGCCTGGGGCGCCCCAGCCCTTAGGCTTAGGGAGCCCCAGGCCTGGGGGGACCCAGCTCTTCGGCTTAGGGAGCCCCAGGCCTGAGTCGTCCCTGCCCTTAGGCTTAGGGAGCCCATGGCCTGGGACGCCCCAGCCCTTCAGCTTAGGGCGCGACAGTCCTAGGGTGCCCCAGCCCTTCGGCACAGGGAGCTCCAGGCGTGGTACGCCCCAGCCCTTAGGCTTAGGCAGCCCCAGTCCTGGCGCGCCCCAGCCCTTAGGCTTTGGGAGCCCAAGCCTGGGGCACCCAAGCCCTTAGGCTTTGGGAGGCCCAGGTCTGAGGCGCCCCAGACCTTAGACTGGGAGCCCTAACCCTGGGGCACCCCAGCCCTTAGGTTTTGGGAGCCCTAGCCCTAGGCGTCCCAGCACTTAGGCTTTGCAAGTCCCAGGCCTGGGGCGCCCCAGCCCTTAGGCTTCGGTAGCCCCAGCCCTGGGGCACCGCAGCTCTTAGGCTTTGGGAGCCCCAGTCTTGGGGTGCCCCAGCCCTTAGGCTTTGGGAGCCCCAGGCCTGGGGCGCCCTGCCCTTAGGCTTAGGGAGCCCCAGGCCTGGGGCGGCCCAACCCTTAGGCTTAGGGAGCCCCAGCCATGGGCGCCCCAGCTTTAGGCTTAGGGAGCCCCAGGCCAGGGCACCCCAGCCCTTGGGCTTTGGGAGCTCCAGACCTGGGGCACCCCAGCCTTTTGGCTTAGGGAGCCCCAGGACTGGGAAGCACCAGCCATTAGACTTTGGGAGCCCCAGGCCTGTGGCGCCCCAGCCCTTAGGCTTAGCGAGCCTCAGGTCTTGGGCGCCCCAGGCGTAGGCTTAGGGAGCCCCAGCTTGGGGCGCTACAGCCTTTAGGCCTAAGGAAGCCCAGGCTTGGGGCTCCGCAGCCCTTAGGATTTGGGAGCTCCAACCCTCGGGCACCCCAGCGCTTAGGCTTAGGGAGCCCCACGCCTTGGGCGTCCCAGCACTTAGGCTTAGGGAGCCTCTGTCCTGGGGCGCCACAGCCCTTAGGATTTGGGAGCCCCAGGCTTGGGGCGCCTCAACCCTTAGGCTTTGGGAGCTTCAGGCCTGTGGCGCCCCAGCCCTTAGGCTTTGGGAGCCCCAGGACTGTGGGCACCCAGCCCTTATGCTTAGGGAGCCCATGGCCTGGGACGCCCCAGCCCTTCGGCTTAGGGCGCGACAGGCCTAGGGCGCCCCAGCCCTTAGGCTTTGGGAGTCCCAGGCCTGGAGAGCCCCAGCCCTTAGGTTTTGGGAACCCATGGCCTGGTATACCCCAGCCCTTAAGCTTAGGGAGCCCCTGGCCTGGGGCGCCCCAGCCCTTAGGCTTTGGGAGCCCCAGGCCTGGGACACCCCCACCATTAGACTTTGGGAGCCCCAGGCCTGTGGTGCCCAGACCTTATGCTTTGAGAGCCCCAGGCTTGGGACGCCCCAGGTCTTAGGCTTTGGGAGCCCCAGGCCTGGGGCGCCACAGCCCTTAGGATTAGGGAGCCCATGGCCTGGGACGCCCCAGCCCTTCGGCTTTGGGCCCGACATGCCTATGGCGTCCCAGCCCTTCGTGTTAGGGAGCCCCAGGCCTGGGGCACCCCAGCCCTTAGACTTTGAGGGTCCCAGACCTGGGGCGCCCCATCCCTTAGGTTTTGGGAGCCCCAGGCCTGGTACGCCCCAGCCCTTAGGCTTAGGGAGCCCCAGGCCTGGGGCGCCCCAGCCCTTAGGCTTTGGGAGCCCAAGCCTGGGGCGCCCCAGCCCTTAGGCTTAGGGAGCCCCAGGCCTGGGCGCCCAAGCCCTTAGATTTTGGGAGCCCCAGGCCTAGGCGCCACAGCCCTTAGGCCTTGGGAGCCCAAGCCTGGGATGCCCCAGCCCTTAGGCTTTGGGAGGCCAAGCCTGGGATGCCCCAGCCCTTAGGTTTGGGAGCACAAGCCTGGGGCGCCCCAGCACGTAGGCTTTGGGAGTCCCAGGCCTGGGGCGCCCCAGCCCTTAGTCTTAGGTAGCCCCAGCCCTGGGGCACCCCAGCTCTTAGGCTTTGGGAGAGCCAGGCATGGGGCGCCCCAGCCCTTAGTTTTAGGGAGCCCCAGTCTTGGGGTGCTCAGCACATAGGCTTTGGGAGGCCCAGGTCTGCGGCGTCCCAGCCTTTAGGCTTAGGGAGCCCCAGGCCTGGGAAGCCCCAGCCCTTAAGCTTTGGGAGCCCCAGGCCTGTGGCGCCCCAGCCCTTAGACTTCGGGAGCCCCAGGTCTTGGGCGCCCCATCCCTAGCCTTAGGGAGCCACAGGTTGGGGCGGTACAGCACTTAGGCTTAAGGAGGTCCAGGCTTCGGGTGCCGCAGCCCTTAGGATTAGGGAGCTCCAACCCTGGGGCACCCCAGCCCTTAAGCTTTGGGAGCCCCAGGCCTGGGGCGGCCCCGCCCTTAGGCATAGGGAGCCCCAGGCCTTTGGCGCCCCAGCCCTTAGGCTTAGGGAGCCTCTGGGCTGGGGCGCTACAACCCTTTGTCTTAGGGAGCCCCAGGACTGGGGCACCCCAGCCCTTAGGCTTTGGGAGCCCCAGGCCTGGGGCGACCCAGCCCATATGCTTTGGGTGCCCCTGGCCTGGGGCGCCCCAGCCCTTAGGCTTTGGGAGCCCCAGGCCTGGGGGCACCCAGCCCTTAGGCTTAGGGAGTCCATGGCTTGGGACGCCCCAGCCCTTCGGCTTAGGGCACGACAGGCCTAGGGCGCCCCAGCCCTTAGGCTTTGGGAGCCCCAGGCCTGGGGCACTCCTGCCCTTAGGTTTTGGGAGTCCCAGGCCTGGGGCGCCACCGCCCTTAGGATTTGGGAGCCCCAGCCCAGTTGCGCCCCAGCCCTTAGGCTTAGGGAGCCCAAGGCCTGCGATGCCCCAGCCCTTAGGCTTTGGGAGCCCCAGGCCTGGGGTGCCCCAGCCCTTAGGCTTTGGGAGTCCCAGGCCTGGGGCGCCCCCGCCCTTAGGATTTGGGAGCCCCAGGCCAGTTGCGCCCCAGCCCTTAGGCTGTGGGAGCCCAAGGCCTGCGACGCCCCAGGCCTGGGACGCCCCAGCCTTTAGGCTTACGGAGCCCCAGGCCTGGGGCGCCACATCCCTTAGGAATTGGGCGCCCCAGGCCTAGGGCGCCCCAGCCCTTTGGCTTAGGGAGCCCCAGGCCTGGGGCACCCCAGCCCTTAGTTTTAGGGAGCCCCTGGCCTGGGGCGCCGCAGCCCTTAGGCTTTGGCAGCCCCTGCCAGGGCGCCCCAGCCTTTAGGCTTTGGGAGCCCCTGCCTGAGGCGCCCAAGCGCTTAGGCTTTGGGAGCCCCACGCCTGGGGCGCCCCAGCCCTTAGGCTTAGGGAGCCTCAGGCCTGGGGGCACCCAGCCCTTCGACTTAGGGAGCCCCAGGCCTGGGGGCACCCAGCCCTTCGACTTAGGGTGCCCCAGGCCTGGGGCATCCCAGCCCTTAGGCTTAGGGAGCCCCAGGCCTGCGGCGCCCCAGCCCTCAGGCTTAGGGAGCCCATGGCCTGCGACGCCCCAGCCCTTCGGCTTAGGGCGCGACAGGACTAGGGCGCCCCAGCCCTTAGGCTTTGGGAGTCCCAGGCCTGGGGCGGCCCCGCCCTTAAGCATAGGGAGCCCCAGGCCTGGGGCGCCCCAGCCCTTAGGCTTAGGGAGCCTCTGGCCTGGGGCGCTACAACCCTTTGTCTTAGGGAGCCCCAGGACTGGGGCACCCCATCCCTTAGGTTTTGGGAGCCCCAGGCCTTTGGCGCCCCAGCCCTTAGGCTTTGGGTGCCCCAGGCCTGGGGCGCCCCAGCCCTTAGGCTTTGGGAGCCCCAGGCCTGGGGGCACCCAGCCCTTAGGTTTAGGGAGTCCATGGCCTGGGACGCCCAGCCCTTCGTCTTAGGGCGCGACAGGCCTAGGGCGCCCCAGCCCTTAGGCTTTGGGAGCCCCAGGCCTGGGGTACTCCTGCCCTTAGGTTTTGGGAGTCCCAGGCCTGGGGCGCCACCTCCCTTAGGATTTGGGAGCCCCAGCCCAGTTGCGCCCCAGCCCTTAGGCTTAGGGAGCCCAAGGCCTGCGACGCCCCAGCCCTTAGGCTTTGGGAGCCCCAGGCCTGGGGCGCCCCAGCCCTTAGGCTTACGGAGCCCCAGGCCTGCGGCGCCACAGCCCTTAGGCTTAGGGAACCCCAGGCTTCCGACGCCCCAGCCCTTAGGCTTAGGGAGCCCATGGCCGGCGACGCCCCAGCCCTTCGGCTTAGGGCGCGATAGGACTAGGGCGCCCCAGCCCTTAGGCTTTGGGACCCACAGGCCTGGGGCACCCCAGCCCTTAGGCTTTGGGAGTCCCAGGCCTGGGGCGCCCCAGCCCTTAAGGTTAGCGAGCCCAATCCTGCGAGGCCCCAGCCCTTAGGCTTTGGGAGCCACAGGACTGGGTCGCGCCAGCCCTTAGGTTTACGCAGCACCAGGCCTGGGGCGCCTCAGCTCTTTGGCTTTGGGCAGCCCCGGACTAGGTCGCCCCAGCCCTTCGGCTTAGAGAGCCACAGCCTGGGGCGCCCCAGCTCTTAGGTTTATGGAGCCCCTGGCTTGGGGCGCCCTAGCCCTTAGGCTTAGGGAGCCTCTGGCCTGGGGCACCACAGCCCTTTGTCTTAGGGAGCCCCAGGACTGGGGCACCACATCCCTTAGGAATTGAGTGCCCCAGGCCTAGGGCGCCCCAGCCCTTTGGCTTAGGGAGCCCCAGGCCTGGGGCGCCCCAGCCCTTAGTTTTAGGGAGCCCCAGGCCAGTTGCGCCCCAGCCCTTAGGCTTAGGGAGCCCAAGGCCTGCGACGCCCCAGCCCTTAGGCTTTGGGAGCCCCAGGCCTGGGGCGCCCCAACCCTTAGGCTTACGGAGCCCCAGGCCTGGGGCGCCACAGCCCTTAGGCTTTGGGCGCCCCAGTCCTAGGGCGCCCCAGCCCTTTGGCTTAGGGAGCCCCATGCCTGGGGCGCACCAGCCCTTAGTTTTAGGGAGCCCCTGGCCTGGGGCGCCGCAACCCTTAGGTTTTGGGAGCCCCAGCCGGGGCGCCCCAGCCTTTAGGCTTTGGGAGCCCCTGGCCTGGGGCGACCTGCCCTTAGGCTTAGGGAGCCCCAGGCCTGGGGCGCCCCAGCCCTTAGGCTTTGGGAGCTCCAGACCTGGGGCGCCCCAGCCTTTAGGCTTAGGGAGCCCCAGGCCTGTGAAGCCCCAGCCCTTAGGCTTTGGGAGCCCCAGGCCTGTGGCGCCCCAGCCCTTAGGCTTAGGGAGCCCCAGGTCTTGGGCGCCCCATCCCTAGGCTTAGGGAGCCCCAGGTTGGGGCGCTACAGCACTTAGGCTTAAGGAGGCCCAGGCTTGGGGCGCTGCAGCCTGTAGGATTTGGGAGCTCCAACCCTGGGGCACCCCAGCCCTTATGTTTGGGAGCCCCAGGCCTGGGGTAGCCCCGCCCTTAGGCATAAGGAGCCCCAGGCTGGGGCGCCCCAGCCCCTAGGCTTAGGGAGCCTCTGGCCTGGGGCGCCACAGCCCTTTGTCTTAGGTAGCCCCAGGCCTGGGGCGCCCCAGGACTGGGGCACCCCAGCCCTTAGGTTTTGGGAGCCCCAGGCCTGGGGCGCCCCAGCCCTCAGGCTTTGGGAGTCCCAAGCCTGGGGCGCCCCCGCCCTTAGGATTTGGGAGCCCCAGGCCAGTTGCGCCCCAGCCCTTAAGCTTTGGGAGCCCAAGGTCTGCGACGCCGCAGCCCTTAGGCTTTGGGAGCCCCAGGACTGGGACGCCCCAGCCTTTAGGCTTACGGAGCCCCAGGCCTGGGGCGCCACATCCCTTAGGAATTGGGCGCCCCAGGCCTAGGGCGCCCCAGCCCTTTGGCTTAGGGAGCCCCAGGCCTGGGGCGCCCCAGCCCTTAGTTTTAGGGAGCCCCTGGCCTGGGGCACCGCAGCCCTTAGGCTTTGGGAGCCCCAGCCAGGGCGCCCCAGCCTTTAGGCTTTGGGAGCCCCTGCCTGAGGCGCCCAAGCGCTTACGCTTTGGGAGCCCCACGCCTGGGGCGCCCCAGCCCTTAGGCTTAGGGAGCCCCAGGCCTGGGGGCACCCAGCCCTTCGACTTAGGGTGCCCCAGGCCTGGGGCGTCCCAGCCCTTAGGCTTAGGGAGCCCCAGGCCTGCGGCGCCCCAGCCCTTAGGCTTAGGGAGCCCATGGCCTGCGACGCCCCAACCCTTCGGCATAGGGCGCGACAGGACTAGGGCGCCCCAGCCCTTAGGCTTTGGGAGTCCCAGGCCTGGGGCGCCCCAGCCCTTAGGCTTTGGGAGCCCCAGGTCTTAGGCTTCCCCGCTCTTAGGATTGGGGAGCCCCAGGCCTGGGGCGCCCCAGCCCTTAGGCTTAGGGAGCCCAATCCTGCGATGCCCCAGCCCTTAGGCTTTGGGAGCCCCAGGCCTGGGGCGCGCCAGCCCTTAGGCTTACGCAGCACCAGGCCTGGGGCGCCTCAGCTCTTAGGCTTTGGGCAGCCCCGGACTAGGTCGCCCCAGCCCTTCGGCTTAGAGAGCCCCAGCCTGGGGCCCCCCCGCTCTTAGATTTAGGGAGCCCCTGGCCTGTGACCCCCAGCCCTTTGGCTTTGGGAGCCCCAGGCTGGGGCGCCCCAGCCATTAGGTTTTGGGAGCCCCAGGCCTGGAGCACCCCAGCTCTTAGGTTTGGGAACCCCAGGCCTGGAGCGCTCCAGCCATTATACTTTGGGAGCCCCAGGCCTGGGGCGCCACAGCTCTTAGGATTTGGGAGCCCCAGGCTGGGGCGCCCCAGGCCATAGCTTTTGGGAGCCCCAGGCCTGTGGCGCCCAGCCCTTAGGCTTAGGGAGCCCCAGGCCTGGGGGGACCCAGCTCTTTGGCTTAGGGAGCCCCAGGCCTGGGGCGTCCTAGCCCTTAGGCTTAGGGAGCTCCAGGCCTGGGACGCCACAGCCCTTAGGCTTAGGGAGCCCATGGCTGGGACACCCCAGCCCTTCGGCATAGGGAGCCCGAGCCTGGGGCGCCCCAGCCGTTAGGCTTTGGGTGTCCCAGACCTGGGGCGCCCCAACCCTTAGATTTTGGGAGCCCCAGGCCTGGTACGCCCCTGCCCTTAGGCTTAGGGACCCCCAAACCTGGGGCGCCAAAGCGCTTAGGCTTTGGGAGCCCCAGGCCTGAAGCGCCCCAGCCCTTAGGCTTAGGTAGCCCCAGTCTTGGGGTGCCCCAGCAATGCTTACCTGATAGTACCACCAATGATTAGAAAGGAAAAGAGCCTCTCTCTAATAGAATTCCTGAGCTTCTAGATAAAACTACAGCTGTCATCAGGAAGCCTGCGTGAAACTCAAAAGGAAACAGCACTGAAAGGAAAAGGTTCAAACTCTGATGGTATCAACTGAGTGCCAGAACCCAGCTATTCCTGATGCTCTGTCCCCAGACTTACAAATTCCATAAACCTAACCATTAATTCCTTCTCCCGCTCCTTCCCTTCTTACGCCCCAAGGTACTTTGACTTAGCTTTGAAGGCACTCACAACTTCAGGGGTTCTGCCTTGCACAGGTGTCTGCTTGCTTCCAGTTCAGTCCTGACATTGTCCCTATCTTTATCCATGTTAGGCTTGCATACTAGAGCTTTCCTTTGCTTGTCTCCCTATTGTTCTTGTCCTATGAAGTCTGTGGCTTTATCTTTAAGTCTAAGTCCTGCTCTTCCGCTTTCTTAGAAATCTGTCTCTGTATCTTGGCTCGTGGCAGGTTGTGTCCTTCAAAGATGACTGTCCTAATGTTGCACATCGCACATTCTCTTGTTACAAGATGAGTTTGTGTTCATTTTTCCAGAAACAGGGCCTGCTTTCCCTCTTCCTTGCATCTTGGCAGGCCTTTGACTATGGCAGAAGTGTTTCTCTGTGACTTCCACCTGGTCGTATTGGGTTGTTCACCATTTGGACCCTGTCAGGATATTGCAAGGAAGACCAAGCCAAATGAAAATGTCACATATAGGGTTCTTCTTGAGCTCCAACCAATAGAAGTATCAGTTGTGTGAGGGAGTGAGTCTTAAGAGAGCTGCAGCCTCTGTCCTTTGAGCTACCCCAGCTAATGCTTGATGAAGCCAAAACTAGTGTCCTCACTGAGCTCTGCCCAGATTGCAGATTTGTGAGCAAAATTGATGTTATCATTACTTTAAGATGTTATTTGTGGGGATACTTTCTGTTAGCAGCAGATCATCATTATACTGCCTAATCAGACTGCATTGCCAGTTTTACTCTCTCTCTCCATATATATATATATATATATATATATATATAGATAGATAGATAGATAGATAGATATAGATAGATAGATAAATATAGATAGAGATAGAGATAGATAGAGAGAGATAGAGAGAGAGATAGAGAGAGATAGAGAGATATAGAGATATAGAAATAGAGATATATAGGTATATAGATATAGATATCCTCCTCTCATCTGTCAGTTGGTTGTACTATAATGGTTTGTGTATTGTTATGATGCTGGAAGCTCTGTTCCCAGAATTTCAAATACCAGCAGGATTGCCCATGGTGGACAGGTTTCAGTGAAGCTTCTAGACTAAGACAGACAAGGAAGAGGGGCCTGACCGTCCACTTCCAAAAATTACTGAAAGAAACTTTATGGATCACAAGAGAACACTGACTGACTAATGTGTTTTGGACACACTATCAGTGGACAATTGCTAGAGGAAGACATCATATTTGATGAAATAGAGGGACAGGGAAGATCCTTGTTGAGGCAGATTGACCTAATCACTGCAACAATGGACTTCAACATTCAGGAATGTGTGACAATGGTGCCAGATAAGACAGCACTCCATTCCATTTCATATAAGGTCTCCATGGATCACAGTAGACTTGATGGCACTCTCTATATGTTTGTCTTCAGTGACTTCCCATAGGGCTGCTCTGCCTGGCAGCCTCTATTCTTCATGCTTCCAAATGGGGAGCACAACAGGTCCATAGTCACTGATATTCCCCTCAATCCCCAGGTCAAGTAAGGAGGCATGAAGCTAACTAGGTTGTTCTCTTTGCCTTGTCTCTCTTCCTTTTCTCCTCCTCCAACAGGGCTAGAGGGAGTAAATACTTACCTTGCAGTCTAGAAGAGAATTTCTTCCACACCAAAATCTTCTCCTTCCTCAAAAGGCACATTCATGCCTTTCTCCTTGTTTTGAATTAAAATGGCAGATGGGATGGTAGGAAAGAAAATGAACTAGTCTAACAGAATGGCCAAACAGATTTACCTTCCACATAAGAATGCAAATAACTCCTCAATCTTGTTATAGTGTCATGATATGATGAGCTCCATCAAAGCAGAGTAGAACACCACGGAGGTCAGACCAGAAAGACCATATTGAGTTGATTTTGTATGAGAGATTCTAGTTGCTAATTATACTTTTCATAACAGACAGATGGCAGGTATAGAAGCCCAGACTTAAAATGTCTTTATCTAATTGCCTGCCTAAATATATATTTGCAATATGGTCTTCAAAGGGAATACTTTCTTTACCTTAAATTCCATTTCTTTTTCCGCTCTTTTATGTAATTTTATTTAAGTATCATTGATGTACAATAGACCATAGTGTGTTTTGCTCTTTGAGGTTTTTAAAAAGAATCATTTTATTGGGGGTTCCTACAACTCTTAGTACAATCTATACATAAATCCACTGTGTACATTTGTTGCCATCATCATTCTCAAAACATTTGCTTTCTACTTGAGCCTTTGGTAGTAGCTGCTCATTTCCCTTCCTTCCCACTCCCCCTCCCTCATGGACCCTTGATAATTTATAAATTATTATTCTGTGCTATCTTACACTGTCCGACATCTACCTTCACCCACTTTTTTGTTGTCCCTCCCTCATGGAGGAGGTTATATGAAGATCCTTGTAATCAGATCCCTCTTTCTACCCCACCTTTCCTCCACCCTCCTGTTATTGCTACTCTCAGCACTGGTCCTGAAGGGGTCATCTGTCCTGGTTTTCCTGTGTTTCCAGTTCCTATATGGACCAGTGTATATTCTCTGGTCTAGCCAGGTTTGTAAGGTAGTATTGGGATCATGATAGTGGGCGCGGTAGCATTTAGGAACGAGAGGAAAGTTATATGTTTCATCTTTGCTACACTGCATCCTAACTGGCTCATCTCCTCCCAGCGACCCTTCTGTAAGGGGTTGTCCCGTTGCCTACAGATAGATCTTAGATCTCCTAACTGTACCCCCCTTCATTCACAATGATATGATTTTTTTGTTCTTTGATGCCTGAAACCTGATCCCTTCTACATCTTGTGATCACACAGGCTGGTGTGCTTCTTTCATGGGCGCTTTATTGCTTCTGAGTTAGATGGCCACTTGTGAACCTTCTAGTCTTTAAAACCCTAGACTCTTTATCTTTTGATACCTAGGCTCCATAAGCTTTCTTCACCTCATTTGTTTATAGACCCACTTTTTGTCTTGAGTGATTGTGTCGGGAAGGTGACCATCATGGAATACCAGTTCCTTAAATTCCATATCTATAGGCTTAAGTCTTACCCACAGGAAGCCTATTTTTATTTTATCCCTGGAACAAAATCTTGCAATAATTTTCTCTTTTTGGGTAAGTCCATCCTGAATCACTTATCCTTTAACATTTACAAGAATTTATCTGTAACCAACCCCATTTACATAGTCTCATTCATGCTATTTCCACAATAATTGCTAATAACCCTATTTTTTAGAATCGGAAGAAAGCATCAGCATCAATATCCCATTGCCACTGAGTTGATTTCAACTCATGGGTACCCTATAGGACAGAATAGTATTGCCTCATAGGTTTCCAAGGCTGAAAAAAAATCTATTTATTGTGAGATGGGTGAAGGTTTACAGAATACATCCGTTTTCCATGTGACAGTTCACACATATTTTGCTTCATGATATTGACTGC
Source organism: Tenrec ecaudatus (assembly GCF_050624435.1). Classification (NCBI taxonomy): domain Eukaryota; kingdom Metazoa; phylum Chordata; class Mammalia; order Afrosoricida; family Tenrecidae; genus Tenrec; species Tenrec ecaudatus. The sequence continues at coordinate 357,531 of NW_027458122.1, read as the reverse complement.
AGTCTGCTCAACGTAATATCACTTATCACACTTCCTCCTTGTATTTCCTGTCTCCATTCCCCCTTCTTTCCTGACCCTTCTGAACTTTATCTTTGAATAAATTATATCCTTTTGATTCAAATAGTTGATTAGTGTTACTTTTTACCTTATAGATCTACCTATTGCTTGGCTGAAGATTGAGCCAAGGGAGTGAGTTCAGTTCCAGATCTGAAGGTGCCTAAGGACAACAGTGTTGTAGGTTCCAAGAATCTCTCTCTGAGCAATACCCCTAAACTTTTAAAATAAGTTTAAACTTTGTTGCACATATTTCTCCTATTCTATCCCAAAATTCCAAAGCAAATTCATTATCATTGTGTTGAAGCTGACTCATAGAGACCCTACAAGATAGAATAGAACTTCACCCTTTCATTTTCCAAGGCTTAAATCTTTACCAGAGCAGACAAACTCATATTTCTCACATGGACCAACTGATAGGTTAGAACCACTTACTTTGTGGTTAGGAGCTCAATGAGGAGTCCACTCTACCATTAGAGCTCGTTAAGAATGCTATCCAGGATTCCCTAATGCTATCCCTCTCAGATCAGTTGGTAGTGGTAATAAATGTAAATCTTAAGGGGGTCAGACTGCCACATCGTAACTCTTCCTTGGGGAAGATGGGGGGTTTGAACTGCTGATTGATTAGCCCTTAAGTGCTTAATTACTGCCTCACCAGGGTTCTCCTTAACATCAGAACAGTGGACACTTATTGGTTTATCTTGCTGCTCTCTGTTCCCTAAAAATTGCACTTCATCCACAGGGTTTTCTTCCACAACACACAGCTGCTAGTGTTTTTGGTTTTTTTCTCCACATGACTTCACCTTCCTGGTCAAAGCTGATTTGTCCAGTGCTAAACACACAATGAAAACATAGCCATATTTGCACACTACAAAATTTGAAGTGAGACAGCAAACTATTTGTTGAGTTTTTTGAATGACAGAAGTCTAAAAGGAAGTGTTATGATACAGGAAACAGTGAGTTTTGATGTCCAGGATCTATGCTGGGGACCCGGTTGGCACTCCGAATGACTATTCAAAGTGATGGTATGAATTCTCCTCTTCCATGACCTACACATATAATAGATATAAGCACTAAGTCCATGATTTGACAAATGTCTTGTGTGATTGAGTTTTGGTTCCCCATAGGATTAGATCCTGAGACAAAGGTTTTAATTAAGCCATTTTTGGGGGAGATATCAATAAGGAAATGGGAAACAGAAAAGGGAAAGAAGGCAGCCAATGAAAAGTACATTATGAAACAATTTAAAATTGTGAGCAACTGGAGGTTAATCTTACTGGAGACACTGTAGAAAATCCACTAGTTATTCTGCCCAGAATGTGAGGGAGTGTGGCTATTTGTCCAACAACTCCTATGGGTCATTGGTTAAGGGTTACTGCAGGAAGCAAGAATTAACTCCACAACCTCCTAAGCCATGCATGCTCAGGTACAGTGGTCTACAGAAACTAGAGAAAGCAGGAAGAGAGATGTGCTGGCCATTCGGAATTAGGCTAGCATGCCAAGTTGTCAGACATGTCAGGTTCTTGCACTATCATAACTTGTGAGATATACCACTGGTATTTCAAACACAAGCATAGTTACCCGTGGTGGAAAATTTTCAGAAAAGCTTACAAGCTAAATAGACTAGAAAGAATAACCTGCCAATCTACATCTGATAAAAATAGTGGTGTTTGTGGAGCACATTGATAGCAGTGGAATATTTTTTCATATAGTGCAGGATGATGAACCCCTCAAGTTGGAAGACACTCAAAATATAATTGGGGAAGAGCTGTCTCCTCAAAGTAGAGTTGACCTTAGTGATATAAAGTTTTCAGGACCTATATTTGTTGATGTGGCAATGACTCAAAATGAGAAGAAACAGCAGTACTGCAATAACCACTAACAAGAAGATGGGATGCATGAAATATGTATCTAGAAAAATTGGAAGCCATGAAAAAATGGAACACATAAAGATCAAACACTCTAGGTGTTATTGAACTGAAATAGACTGGCATTGGCCATTTTGAATGTCATAATAATATGGTTTACATACCAGAGTAACAAATTTGAAAGGAATGGATGACTTTCATGTTAAAAAAGAGAGTGTTTCAACATCGATTCCAATGTTCACCATTGTTAGGTGTAGGATATATTACACCTACAAGGATGAATAATTAATAAAGTTATTATTCAAATTGACACACCAACCACTAATGCTAACAATAAAGCCATTGAGGATTTTTACCAACCTTTTCAGTCTGAAATTGATGAAACATGCAATCAAGATTACTGATGACTTGAATGCAAAAATTGGAAACTAAGGAGGAGGATCACTAGTTAGAAAATATGGCCATGGGGATGGAAGCCACATGGGAGATCTCATGACAGAATATTCCAATAAGGATGGCTTATTGATTGAACATTTATTTTTCAGTGATGTAAACAGTAACCATAGACATGGATCATGTATATTGGATAGAAATACACAGGAATTAAATCAACTATATCTGTTGAAATAAACTACTATATATACTCGAGTATAACCCAAGGCAACTAATTTTACCCCCCAAAGCTGGGGTGCTTTTTCAGCACAAAAAATTGTGCTGAAAAAAACTCGGCTTATACTCAAGTATTTACGGTATAAAGAAGTTCAATATCATCAGTCACGAGACTGGAGACCAACTGTGGAACAAACCATCAATGGCAAATTCAACTCGAATTCAAATAAAATTAAAACAAGTCCCCAAGAGTCAAAGTATGAATTTGAGTATATCTCATCTAAATTAGAGGATACTTCAAGAAGAAAGTTGACACATTGAACACAAATCACCTGAGATGATACAAGTTCTGCAATAATATCAAGAACATCATAAATAAAGAAATTCAAAGATAATTAAAAAGATAGAAACTAAAGAAAAGACAAAATGGATGTCACGTTGAATGTGGAGTAGCTGAAGCCAATGAAAGAAATGATGAAGTACGAAAAAGAGAGAGAGAGAAATATAGAAATAATTGATGAAGTAAAGACGCTGAATAAAGAAGCTGAACATAAAATTTCAAAGGGGAATTCAAAAAGATGGAATGAAGAATTATATGAAAAGGTGCAAAGACCTGGAATTAGGACAGCAAAAATGAAAAGCATGTGCATTTCACTAGCTGAAAAAATTGAAGAGAAATTCAAAATACAGAATTACACAGATAGCATCAAAAGAAGATGAAAGGGATTCACTGACCACATGAAGCCCAGGCTCCACAGCGCTGAGTCCAGAAGACCAAGATAGCATAGGGTTCTCACTGCAGATTGCTCTGAGAGTACTCACAGTAGTAGGCCCTGGATCAACTTGGGAAAATGTAGAACTCAAAATAAGAAGACTAACCTTAGGATATGATAGGCACTAGTGGAATTCCCATTTGACACCTGACCTCACCTCCATGGCTCAACTTTCAGCCCCCAAATAGGAGACCTATACTGTCAACGATGTACAATTCAGAGCCCAGCATTTGTCAGGGAGTTACTCAGAAGGCAGGAAGGAATGGGAACGAAAGACCAATGGAAACGGAAAACAAAGGGAGGGAATAGGAAAAGTAGTATTGCATTGTAGGTATTGCAATCAATATCACAAAACATTGCATGAATTGTAAGGAAAATCAATTTACTCTGTATATTTTCCTTCATATCACAATCAAAACAGTGTAAAAAGAAATAAATCATATGACCGAGTACACTGGTAGATCTTGCTGAAGACCAATTTCCAGTGTTAAAAGATGTCACTTTGAGGAATAAGGCACAGCTGAGCCCTAGTGGTATAGTGGTTGCAAACATAATGCGTCAGAACCAACCCAGTTGGGTTGCTCAACACAAGATCAGCAATTCTGCTCCCATACAAAGTTCCAGTATTGGAAACCCACAGGGATATCTCTCCCCTGTCCTATAGAGTTGCTAAGGGTTGGAATCAACTTGATGGCAGTGAACTGGATGTAAGCCAGGCTGACTAGAGACACAAATCAAGTGACACTCATATATGTGCAATAAATAGTTTTCTATCAAGAAGTCATTATAGTATTTCTTTTTCAAGGAAATATCCCAGGCCAGTCCAACTCAAGTCCATAAGTCCAACACTAGCCCATAAGTTCCTTACCAACTTACGCAGTTACATGCAATGATGCAGAATGCAGGGATGTCAAAGGCCAGTGATTGTAATGTCGTGTGGACCCAAGGTCGATGGAAGCATGGAAAGACTCTGGCAGCTCTCAACGTGGGCAGGAAGCAGTCAGGTGAATGCAAAAAGAAGGGGAGGTTCCCAGGGCCCTCCTTATGAGAAGGCCATGGCCACAAAGAGGCACCATCAGGCTATGGTGTGATTGACAGATTGGATACCAACCTTACACTTTTACATATCTTCAAACTGACATAAAATTATATAACTATCATACTATGGTACTTTCAATCACCTCATATGTACTTGAAAATGGACAATAATTATGAAAGGTAAAATAAAAGTTGATGTCTTTGAATTATGATGCTGGTGCAGAATACTGAATTTTCCATGGACTTTTAGAAGAAGGAGCAAATCTTTCTTGGAGGAAGTAGAGCCAGAATGCTTCCTAGACGTGAGAATGGCAAGACTTCATATCACATACTTTGGACATGTTAACAGCTGAGCATAGTCCCTAGAGAAGGATATCATACTTTGTAAAGTGGAGTGGTGAAAAAAAGAAGAAGGTCCTCAATGGGATGAATTGGCATACTGGCTGCAAAAACGGACTCCAACATTCACTGTGAGGAAACAGGCTGTGGGTGCTATGAGTTAGAGCCAAATTAACAGTGTCTAACAATGACAACTCCCCTCCCCCGCCCCGTCTGTCAATTTGCTGCACTGTGGTAGCTTGTGCTTTGCTGTAATGCTGGGAGTTAGTCCACTAGTACTTCAAATACCAGGCAGGATCACCCACGGTGAACAGATTTCAACACAGCTTCCAGACTAAGAACTGACAGGACGACAAAACAATCAGTTCACTTCTGAGGGATTCACCATTGAAAACTTTCTGCATAGCAGTAAAATATTGTCTGATATAATGCCAGAAAATGAGCCCCTCAGATTGCAAAACAATCAAAATATCACCGAGAAAGAGAGCTTCCTCCAAGTAGGGTCCACCTTAATGATAACTCAAAACCTCACAACAGGAGCTGTAGATAACATCATAATAAATGGAGAAAATATTGAAGTTATCAAGGATTTCGTCTTGCTTAGATTCACAACTAATGCTCATGGAAACAACAATCAAGAAACCAAATAACATATTGCATTAGGCAAATCTACTGCACATAACCACTTTAAAGTACTGAAGATCAAGAATTTCACTTAGGATTAATGAATGTGAAATTTGAACATTGAAAGAGAACGACTGAAGGAGAACTGGTGCATTTGAATTAAGGTACTGACAAAAAAATTCTGGAAGTACCATGGGTGGAGAGAAGAATAAACAAATCTGTCTGAGAAGAAGTGCAGCTAAATGTTCCTTGGCAGATAGGATGGCAAGACTTCATCTCCTGTACTTTGCAGAGGTTATCAGGACAGCCCAGTCCCTGGAGGACATCATACACATTACAGTGGAGGGGTTGCAAAAAGAGGAAGACACCCGATCAAATGGATCGAGACAATTCCTACAACAATGGGCTCAAACATAACAAAATTTTTGAGTATGGGGCACGACCAGGCAATGTTTCATTCTGTTGTGTAGGCATTATTATGAGACAGAACTGACTTGAAGGCATCTAGCAACAAAGTGTACTAAAGCTTTCTGGCACCTTCATTTGCTGATGGATTATAATTCAAAATGAGAAAAATCATTGCAACCATTCATTAATAATCAGAACATGAATCGTGCAAATTAAGAATCTAGGAAAATTGGAAATCATAAAAAATGGAATCTGACCTATAAAGATCAGTATCCTAGGCATTGGTGAGTTGAAATAGTCCCTTTGAATCTTAAAATGATAAGAATGACTATGCTGACAATGACAAATTCAAAAGAATGTCTCTTTCATCCTCAAAAAGAGCATTTCTAGATCTATCTTGAAATGCAATGCTGCCTGTGACAGAATAATATCTATCTTCACACACAAGGAAGGCCGGTTAATAGAACCATTATTGAAATTTTCTCACAAACCACTAAAGCCAATGAAGAATTGTACCAACTTCTTTAGTCTGAAATTGATCACACATGTACTGAAAATGCATTAATAATTGCTGACAATTGGAATGCACACATGGAAACAAAAAGGAAGAAAGAGTAATTAGAAACTATGGCTTTGGGGATCGAAAAGAAGCTGAAGACTGCATGAAAGAATTCTGCAAGAGCAATAACTTCCTCATTGCAAACATCTTTATTCAACAACAGGAGCGGCATATATACATGTGGAATACACAGGAATGGAACTGATTAAATCTGTGGGAAGACAGGATAGAGAAGCTCCATATCATTGAGACAAAATAAGACCAGGGGCCAACTATGTAACAGACTATCAATTACTAATATGCAAGTTCAAGTCATACCTGAAGAAAATTAAAATAAGAACGCAAAAGAGCCCAAATACAGCCTACATTATATCTGTGGTCGGCTGGGGTTTCTAGAGAAACAAACCAGTGATACTGATACATGTAGAAGAAGGAAATTTATATCAATAAAGAATTTTACATTAAGAAGTCCACACAACAAGAAACCCCAGTCCAACTCCAGCCCATAAATCAGATGCAAACTAGAGGCCCTTCCAGACTCATGAAGCTGGTGGAGGAATAGCCCAAGAAACAGGAAAACCACAGGTTGGTGGAGGCAGAGTTGGGAGAATCCAAAGTCAACAGGCAGTTGGCAGGCCACAGACAGCTCTTAGGGTCAGCAGGTCTCATGGTGATTGCCATCCCAAGAAGCCAGACGTAGGGTCCAGGGTCTTTTCATCTGGAAGAAAAAGAGTGAGCCCATTCTCCACAGTCTACTTATAGCTATGAAATAGGTCACACCCCCAAGGAGACTGTGACCTGCACCTTCTGAAGATCCTGGTCAAGCTAAATTGACACCAAACCATACTCTCACAATATCTCACCTGAATTTAGAGCCTATCTCAAGAATGGTTTGGACATATTGAACATTAATGATCAGCTACCAGAAGACTTGTGAAATAGCATCAAGGTCATCAAACTATTTTTTTTTGTCATGTCAACTGGGGCTATTTATTTATTTATCATAAATTATTTTATTGGGGGCTCCTCAAAAAGATCATTAATAATACAGGAAAGAAAGAAAATACTACAGTGGATATCAGAGGAGACTGTGAAACTTGCTCTTGAACCTAAAGCAGCTAAAGCAAATGGAAGAAATGATGAAATAAAAGAGTTGAACAGAAAAATTTGAAAGGCTAGCTTGAGAAGATAAAGTAAAGAATTATATTGTAACGTGTAAAGACCTGGAATTAGGAAAGCAAAAGGAATGAGTGCAGTCAGCATATCATAAATTGAAAGAACAGAAGAAAAAATCCAAGCCTTGGATTAAAATGTTGAAGGATTATTTATCAAGCTATTGAATGATGCAGGGAGAATCCAAAGACTATGGAAGGAGTATACAGAGTCTCTGTACCCAAGAATTAGTTGAGGTTCTACTAGTTCAAAAGGCCAAGATGAAGTTGAAGCTGCAATGTAAGCATTAGTGAAAAGCAAGGAAGGATAGGAATGGAAATATTTCAACACGCTCATGCAGTGATAGTCCATGTCAAGAAATTTGGAAGATAGCTATCTGGCCAACCAACTGGAAGTGATTAATATTTGTGTCCATTCTAAAGAAATATGATGCAACAAAATCTGCAAATTAATGTAAAATAACATTAATATGACATGCAAGTACAATTTTATTGAAGATAACTTTAAAAGTAGTTATAGCAATATGTCAACAGGAAGCTGCCAGAAATCCAGGCTGTATTAAAAGAGGGCATGAGGCAAGGTATATCAATGCTGATTTCAGATGGACCTTGGCTGAAAACAGAGGATACAAGGAAAATGTTTACTTATGTACTATTGACTATGCAGAGGATTTTACTGTGTATCATAACAAACTTTGGGTAGCATATGAATACATATGAGAACAATGGGAATTCCCGTACATTTAATTGTGCTCCTGTGGTACCTGTACATAAAGCAACAGGAAGTGGTTCGAATAGAACAAGGGGATAGTGCGTGGTTTAAAATCAGGAGAGTGTGTGTTGTGGTTATATCCTTTCACCATATGTGTTAGACAGGGTTCTCTAGAGAAACAAAACCAGGACATTTATGATTTGATAGATAGATAGAACACGAAGGAATATAACAGCTAATTAGTCCACATAGCAGTACAGAGGACTCAGTTTAACTCACTTCCATGCAACAGTAAATATGGCAGTACAGCCAGGCAGCAAACTGCAGAACTAGGTAAGGCAGCCACACACTGGTCTGATCACCAGAGAGCAACTGAGAGATAGGTGTGGCTTGCTGAGCCATTTATCTCTTTGCCCACGAATCAAACTGCGAACTTATTAATCCCACATGTTCTTATTGGCCAGGTTGGCACTATAAACCTACCTATCTATCACGCTATACTTATTCAAATAATCTGAGAAGCTGCTCTGTATGAGGAAGTTGAGGCATCTGAATTGGAGGAAGAATCATTAACAACCTGTGTTATGCAGATGACCCAATCTTGCTGGCTGAAAGTCAATAGGCCTTGAAGTACTTAATGATAAAGCTCATATAAATTAGTCTTCAACACTAAGAATACAAATGTCTTCTCAACTTGACAAATATAAACCCACAACATCATTACAAATAGAGAAATGTAGCTAAACTCTATTTTACTTGGACCCACAATCAATACTCACAGAAGCAGCAGTCAATAAATCAACGTATTTCATTGGAAAAATCTGTTGTAAAAGACCTCTTTAAAATGTGAAAGAGCAAATGTTTTACTCTGGGGATTAGCAAGTTATGCCTGCTTTTAGCCTTGATATTTTTAATCACCTTAGATGCATGTGAAAGGAGTCTTAATTTCAGTGTCTGGTATGGGTTGAATGACTCACAGCAAGGTTGGTGGTTCAACCCACTTGCTGCTCCACAGAAGAAAGAGGAAGCTATTTGACCCTGTAAAGATTTACAGCCTTGGAAACCCTATATGGTCACTATGAATAACAATAGACTTGATGGTAATGTTTGGCATATGCATGTGAAAGATGGACCATAATTAAGGAAGACTGAAGAAAATATGATGCCTTTAAAATATGATGTTGCAAATAATATTGAATATACCACGAATGCCCAGCAGAACAAAGAGGTCTGTCCCAGAAGAAGTACAGCCAGAATGTGTTTTAGAAGTGAGGATGGTAAAACTTCATTTCATATACTTTGAACATGGTATCAGGAGAAATTAGTCCCTAGAAAAGGACAAAATACTTGGTAGAGCATCATCAAAAAACAGGTAAACCCGGAATGAGATGGATCAACACAGTGGCTGTAACAATAGGCTAAAATATGACCATTGTGAGGATGTCACAGGACTAGAAAGGCTTTTATTCTATTGTGCATAGGGTCACTATAAGTGGCAGTGCGTGAGTTTTTGTTGATTAACAACACTGGGATATGAGCAATGTCCCCATGGCATATGCTAAACTGTCACCATGCAGGACACAGTTGATCTTTGTGGCTTTAGAGGGTAATTATTTGGAGGGTTATGATTCCACTGAATTTTTTTCTGTGTATTCAAACTATTCCATCCTAAGATTCCACAGATCTATCCAAACCAAGCTCACTGCCATTGAATCAATGATAACTCATATCAACCCTACAGGACATGGGTAAAATGGTACCTGTGAGGTTCTGAGACTGTACCTCTTTACAGAGTAGAGTCCCATCTTTCCCCCGAAGAACAGCCGGTGATTTCAAAATACCGACCGTGCAATTAGCAGCCCAATGTGTAACCAAGAACTATTCAGGGAAGCTAGAGGGAGAGCATGAAAAGAAATGAGTAGTTGAGGTGGTTGGATGCACATCCATCCCTTTGTTCTACTCTCTGTGACTTTTTCTGAGTTCATTCAAAATGTAAATTAAGACACAAAATAGAATTCTACCCAACCCTGCTATATGCCTAAACAGTATCCATTTTTCTCATTCTTACTACTAATAGAAGCTCAATTTTGTTTAGGGTGATAATGTACCTAATTAAATCGCTCACTCCTAGGCTGCCTTGCAGGTATGCATAAGCATTTGACCCAGTTTGGGCCAAATATGTGTAGGTGAAAGATACTGAGTAGGACTCCCAAGAAAGTTTTTGTTGTTGTTTAAGGCAAAACACTTGTCTGGCATAACCCATTTCATTTTTGTCCTTGGCTCTTCTGCTGTCATGCTCCCTAGTCAGAATATTGAAAGATGGGAGAGTCACATAGGTTACATGAGTTTGGCAGACCAAAAAGCATGCATTCTCCTATATCCAAGATGAGTCCCTGAGCAAATACGCCAGACCTAGGCTACCTATTTCAAGACTTACTATTGTATAAGACAAACCCCTGTGTGGTGCAAAGGGTTAACACAATTCACTGCTAAGCCAAAGATGCCTTGGAAGAAAAACCTGGCAATCTACATTTAAAAATTCAGCCCTTGAAAACTTCATTGAGCACAGTTCTACCCTGAATCATATGGGGGTAACTGTAAATCAGAATCAATTCAGTGGCAACTGGTTTGGTATTTTTGGTGTTAATATAAGAAAAATGAAGCTTTTGTGATTAGACCACTAGAGTCGGTTTGTTTTTTTTCCCATGTAGCCAGATGCAATTTGGACTGATAGAGAAATAATTAAAACAATGTAGAGTTAAGTAAGCGTAATGATTATGGAACTAATAATTTAGCAATGGGCTGCTAACCACAAGGTCAGTAGTTCAAATGCACCAGTCACTCAGGGGGAGAAAAGTGAAGCTCTCTGCTTCTGTAAAGATTTACAGTCTTGGAAGCCCTATATGGGGTTGCTATAAGTTGTAATCAACTTGATAGCATTTTATTTGTTTGAGTTTGGTGACTAGTATGTAAGCTTTGAGGGGGTAGTATTAGACACTTTGAATACTATTCTTAGCACTATAGGTATTATGACTTTGGCAAATGGATAAACGAACAAAAGCGATATTCATTTTGTGTTTTCTGTAGTTTGCCTTATTCTTCCAAGAAGATTGCTCAAGTGTTAAGACCCAGTCTTCTCAGGCATACTTGAATAAAAGAATAACTGATAGACACAGACTTGAACCCTTGCCTGTGTGATCATTGGTGTGTCACTGTTTTTCAATCCATTTCTCATCTGTGAACTGGGGATTACACACGTAGGCCACAGGGTTCTTTTGGAGATTCAGAGTAATATGTGGGTCTTTGATTGAGTGCCCGTGCATGCCGAGCTTATTCCTCAGGCCTGGGTGCAGGGAGGCTATTTGAGATCTGATGGCAGGGAGTGGGAATAGGAAAGCGGACTCAAGACTGAGTTAGGGGGAGAAGCAATCACAATGGGAACGGGGTGTTGAGGCTTTTAATGTAGGATACAGGGGCTTGATTCCCCCAGGACTTCTGAGCAACATGGGTTCTGTCCTAGAATTGTCTACCAGAAACAGGAGGCTGGGCTCTTCTTCGCCTGTAGTGGTGTTGAGCATTCCTCCTAGTAAGGTGACCTCTCCTACCTTCCTGGGTTTGGCTTTCCATGCCTTTGAAAAGGCTTCGAGGCAGAAGGACATGGAGAGCTGCGTGCTGCACAGTTGTGATAAGACACCATTTCAGCAGGAGCCTGCACTTACATAGAGCCGTTCGCCACTGCTATGATGGATATCAGGAGGAGCCCTGGAAGTGCAGTGGTTACAAGTTGGTTTGCTAACTTCAAGGTCAGCAGTTCAAAACTACTAGCTCCAAGGAAAAAAGATGGGGTTTTCTACTCCAATAAAGAGTTGTAGTGTTTGAAACTCGCAGGGGGCAATTGTACACTGCCCCACAGGATCGCTATGAGTCGGTATTGACTGGAAGGCAGTGAGATGGTGTCGGAGATGGGTCAAAGGAATGTAGCATGGCAACCCTAAGAATCTGCTACAGAACCATAAAGTGCCTGGGATAGATGAGTTTATTGTGCTTGGCTTTTTAAAACCATCAAACGGGCAACAGTTAGAAAGTCAAACATACCAAGTGTCATTGGAGATCCGGGGAAAGCAGAGAAACACTGCTAATGATGCAGGTTTGCTGCACAGCAATCTGGCAGAGCTTAGTGAAAGTCCATTGAATGGACCCTAGGACCTAGTGAGCCCCTCCTGGGCGTACAACCAAAGAAGCGCAGTCACTGAGTTGACTTTCATTCCTCGTGACCATATCAAACAAAGCTGAATGGTCCCATGATGTTTTCAAGGCTTCTATTGGGAAGTAGACAGCCATGCCTTTATCCCACAGTGTGTGGAAGACGGCTTCAAACTACTGACCTTTGGGTTAGCAGCCAAGCACTTAATATCTCCCCCATCAAAGCTCTCTCCTGGATGTATAAAAGCAAACAAAACCCCAGTTGATTCTTCCTCATTAGCAACCCTACAAGGCACAGTAGAATTGCTGCTTTAGGTTAACAAAACTAAATTCTTACGACAGCAGACAGCCTCTCTTTGCTCCATGGAATAGGTGGTGGGTTGGTACTGCTCACCTTGGGGTTAGCAGCCCAACACATATTTCCTGGGTATATAGGCCAAGCTATTTATCCAATTCACAGGGCCCTTGGGACATTTTTACAAGAATGGTCACCACACTGATACCTGCAGTAGAGAAGAGTTGGAGCCGAATTGGATGCCAATCAACAGACAACTGAAGAAGGAAACAAAAGAAAGATGATGATTGCTCATGACCAAGTGGCACGCAGCAGCACATACAATTGATATGCAGCATGACAATAACTCTTAATGACATTGCAAGGGGTTGAAAAGGTCAAAAACAGAATGAGATTTATATTGCAGTACCATTCATGGAAGCTGAAAGCCCATTCACCAAGCAGCATGGTCTAGTGCACATTGCTGTATGCCTATAAGGACACACACACACCAAGCACCCAGCAGGGGGTATTAATCTGAAGAGGGGAATGGAAGTGATGTGAATGTGGAAAAGGAGGGACAAAACACAAGCAGGGCCTGACATTGATCAGGGTTCACAGTGTGCTATAAAGTAGGCACGATTAATCACTTCCCTGTACCAGAAGACTGAGCTAGATTTTTAAAGCAAATCGAGTGCCTGGAACACAATGGTTGTTAGTTGCTGTTGAGTCAGCTTCCATTCCAACTCACTGTGACAACCAGCTCCCAGTGACTCCATGGGCAATATTCTCCCTGGTCCTGCACCATCTCTTTGGTTGTGCATCAGATTGTGATTCACAGGGGTTTTCGTTAACTGGTTTTCAGAAGAAGAAAGCCACGCTCTTCTTCATCGCTCATCTTAGTCTGGACACATCACAGAAACAGGTTCAGTCTCAAAGCCGCACCCAACCAAGCTTCCCCATTTCAGTATCATAGCAACACAGAATCAGTTCAGTACCTCAGCAATAACCAAGCATCCCACTGACAAATGAGTGTTGGATGCACATGAGTTTCATTGTCTTGGACTCAAACCCAGATCTCCCACATGAAAAAGGAGAATTCTACAACTGAACCACCAATTTACCCTCAGAATATAATATGTATCCAGTAAATGGTTATTAAGAATGTGGCTGCCAGGAAAATCCAGCAATTTCCTGCCAAGGCTTAACACTAATATCTTCCCCCACACACTAGAAGGCTGCAGAGGAATGACTTTCTCCATGCCAGCCCTGGTATCTAGACAAGGGACCCTAACACTGAGCCACTGAGCCCCAGCAGGCTGGGGAGCAATGTCAAATTGGATGAGGGACAATCCTGGTTGAGTTAGTTTCCCTAAGCTCGCAGGGCAGTTTAGCATGTCCACAGCTGTGTTCAGAATAGCCATGCGATTACCACCGAGAGAAATTCTACATGCTTTCACACCCCATGCTAGTCGTTGCAGCCATCGTTGAGTACAGTTCATGCTCATCACTATCTAGAACTCACGGTGACGCTGTGGGTGAGCCATTGGGCAGGTAACCTCAAGGTTGGCAGTTCAAAGGCACCAGTTGTTCACTGAGAGGAAGGTGAGATGATCTGCTCCTGTAAAGATTTAGCCTGAGGAATTTTATATAGGGTCACAGTGAGTCAGGATCAACTCAATGGTGTTGGTTTGGTTTATTAGACCCACTATCAGATCATATTTAATGTTTTTATTAACATGTATATTTGCCACAAATCCAATGTCTTTTATTTTTATCACTGCAGTTCAATACAATTTGTGCCTTTGTGATTCTGTATTTCATTGGAGGTATTTGGAAACATTATTCTGGGGAGTGGGCAGGTGTTCCATAGCCTTTCCTAAATGCCAAAAGGATCCATGGGGTTGCAATGGTTAAGACCCTCTAATAGAGTTTATCAAAGAGCCCTGGAGGCACAATGGTTAAGTGCTCAGCTGCTATCCAAAAGGTTGAAGGTTTGAACCCACCAGTGGCTCTGTTCTTGGAAGAAAAACCAGGCAACTCATTCTTGTAAAGATTACAGCATAGAAAAGCCTAGAGCAGTGGTTCTCAAACTTCCTAATGCCACAACCCTTTCATACAGTTCCTCATGTTGTGGTGACCTCCACAACCATAAAAATATTCTCATTGCTACTTCATAACTGTAATTTTGTTATAGTCACACTGTGCAAGGGTCCCACAGGTGGAGAACCATTGGTCTAGAGAGCTCTGCACTGATGCATTGAGTCACTATGAGTTGGACTGGACTAGAAGGTTCCTAACAAAAACACCAACAATCATTTTTTACCATACCTTGTTAACTCAAAAAGATAAATAAGCAATTTCACAAATGAGGACATCAGTTGCCCCTCCAAACTGGACAAGCATGAGTTAATGGTGACCTTGACCCCACGGTGTCCTCCAGTTGGTGCCATGCTGCCTTTATTCCCTCTGCCTCTCAGTTCTGTGGAGAAGAAGGGGAAAGGGAGGGAAAGAAAAAGAAAGAAATGAAAACATAATTTTCCCAGCTTCTTCACATCACTGAATTGAACTTTACTTTTAATAAAAGTATTATGAAATGGAAATGGTGCTTTCACTATTTTGCTTTTAGGTGATATTCAGAGACATGGTGCTGGTAATTATTTGAGCCGGGGAGGTTAGTGTGCAGACTTTCTGAACATGGTTGAGCCAGCATGCCCCCTTCCAGGCCTAGCATTTCCCTGGACTATGAGAAGTTATAGACAGTCTACCCTCTTCTTCCTCTGACTTCGCTGCAAACCATGGACACACTGGTTCTGACTTGACCTGGCTCCAGTACAGAAAAAAATATCCTCCTTGCATAATTGTAGTGCTTGCATTGGAAGGCACCCAGAGACAAATCTCTCATCTGGTGTCATAATGGGTTATGTGTTGGGCTATTAACTGCAAGGTCAGCAGTTGGAATTCACCAGTCGCTCCTTTGGAGAAAGATGAGGCTTTCTTCTCCCATAAAGAGTTATAGCCTTAGATGAGTATAAAAACTCAAAATGCATTGGCAGAGATTCCACAGAGAATAAGCCTCCATTAAATCCCCTGGGACCATTCACCAGGGATGGGATTAAACCCTGCTCACCGTCAGTACATCAGAAAGTGTATTGTTGCAGATATGATTAGGTTAAACATTAACATCTTATCATTTGTCTTTACTCTTAACACGTTTTTCATTTGTTCTTGTTTTAATATTCTGCTTTCCTTTTTATTGAAAAAAGTAACTAATGTCACTAAACAAGTAGAGAATTTGTTAAATGAGAATCTAATTGGTTATGTAAACTTTCACTGTAAACATAACACAATTTTATTTTTACAAAGAGTTATAGCCTTGGAAACCCAGGAGGCCGCAGTATTTTCTCTCGATAGGATTGTTATGCACCCAATGGCAATGAGTGTTGTTGGATTTTGTTTCTTTATTGTTTCTGTAGCTATGGTGGGGTATAGGGGTTATGTGTTGGGCTGCTAAACGCAATGTCTGAAATGGCAAATTTGAAATCCCCCAGCCACTCCAAGGGAGAAAGATGAGGCTTTCTACTCCCCTAAAGAGTTCCAGTCTCAGAGCAGCCAGTCCACAAAGAGAACAACATGGCTGGCCCCACTATGAGACATGATGCCCCTCAGTGACCAAGGGTGATACAGGGGACAGCACTGGAGACACAGTGTGTGAATTGCACCTAACCTGATTCCACCACACCGAGGCAAAGTGTGGTGGAGTGCAGTGGAACAGCAAGGGAATGGAGGGACAAGGTCCCCAGGGAATGCTGAAAGTGGACTTTGGGGCCAGGTTGTGGTGCCTCAACAGACTGGATTGGAAAACACTCCTAAGGTCCAACAAATGATCCTTGAACTAACTATAAGCTCTTCTTTCTTGATGTGTTTTGTTTTGTTCTTTGTCAGTGGTTTGTTTTGTTGTTTTGTTGTCTGGTTGTATACTGTTGCTCTGTTTTCCTCTGTCTTGTTTTCGTGCATGTTAGTGTCTCCACAGGTCTGTCTCAATAAGACAGGCTGGATGAACTATCTGGAGGAAAAACAACAGGACCAACAGTTCCGGGGGCACTTGGGATAGGGGAAGGTGTGTGAGGGGGTAAGGAAGTGGTGTTAACAAACACAGGGACAAGGGAACAACATGGGACTCAAAATGGTAGTGAGGGGGAAGTGGCAGGCATGGTAGGGAATGATCAAGGGTAAGATTACAAAAAGAAGAGGTATAGTTGTAACCCAGTTTGGGACGGAGCATGGTAGTGGGACAGGAGGAAAGTCAAGGGAGATGGAGGAGAGAGCTAGGAGTCAAAGTGCATTTATAGAGGTCTAGACAAAGACATGTACATGCAAATATATATATATATATATGTATATATATATATGTATAGGGAAATAGATCTATGTGTCTATATTTATAGGTTTAGTATTAAGGTTGTGGCAGGACCTTGGGCCTTAACTCAAGCACTCCCTCAATGCATGAATACTTTCTTTTATTAAATTGGCACTCTACAGTGCTCATCCTCCCGACACAACTGCTGAAGCCAAAGCTGGTGAACAAGTAAATGTGGTGAAGAAAGCTGATGGTGCCCGGCTATCAAAAGAGATAGTGTCTGGGGTCTTAAAGACTTGAAGATAAACAAGCGGCCATCTAGCTCAGAAGCAACAAAGCCCACATGGAAGAGCGCACCAGCCTGTGTGATCACGAGGTCCCGAAGGGATCAGTTATCAGGCATCAAAGAACAAAAAAATCACAGTATTAGCTGCACACCTCCATGATACGATTGGCGAAGACAAACGGGTGCATAAGCAAATGTGGCGAAGAAAGCCGATGGTGCCTGGCTATCAAAAGAGATAGTGTCTGGGGTCTTAAAGGCTTGAAGGTGAACAAGCGGCCATCTAGCTCAGAAGCAAAAAAGCCCACATGGAAGAAGCACAACAGCCTGTGCGATCACATGGTGCCAAAGGGACCAGGTATAAGGTATTATGCAAAAAATATATATATACCATATATATGGTATGTATATGGTATATATATATATATATATATATATATATATATATATATATATATATATATATATATATATATATATAAATAGTGAATGAAGGGGGAAGTGCAGAGTGGAGACCCAAAGCCCATTTGCTGGCCACTGGAGATCCCCTCACAAAGGGGTTTAGGAGAGGAGATGGGTCAGTCAGGGTGCGATGTAGTACTGATGAAAAACACAGCTTTCCCTAGATCCTGGATGCTTCCTCCCCACAACTACCATGTTCCGTATTCTACCTTGCAGGACTGGATAGGGCAGAGGTTGTACACTGGTACATATAGGAGATGGAGGCATAGGGAATCCAGGGTGGATGATACCTTCAGGACCAGGAGTGTGAGGGTCGATACTGTGAGAGTAGAGCGTGAGTGGGTTGGAAACGGGGAACAGATTACAAGGATCCACATGTAACCTCCTCCCTGGGAGACAGACGGCAGAGAAGGGGGGGAGGGAGGCTCCGGATAGGGCAAGATATGACAAAATAACAATCTGTGGATTATCAAAGGCTCATGATGGAGTGGGGAGCAGGGAGGGAGGTTAAAAAAAAGAGGACCTGATGCAAAGGGCTTAAGTGGAGAGCAAATGCTTTGAGAGTGATTAGGGCAAAGAATGTACGGATATGCTTTATACAATTGATGTATGTATATGTATGGATTGTAATAAGAGTTGTATGAGCCCCTAATAAAATGTTTTAAAAAAAAAAAGTTCCAGTCTCAGAAACTCACAGGTGCAGTTCTACCCCATCCTATAGAGTTGCCATGAGTTGGCATCAAATGGATGGCAGGAAGGACACATAACGATTCAGACCTGGGCTTAGTTTGGGTTCTCACTGAAGCAGACCCTGGCCAAAGACTTAAAGGCAATGAGCTTATTTAGGAAACTCTGAGCATGCAGGTAATGATGTGGGGTAGATTGTGAATCCAATTACAAACCTGGGAACCTGCTGCTTAATCACTTAGGAAGTCTCCAGTGGTAGGGTGTAGCACACGCCTCTCAGAGTTTAGCCATCCAAGGAGTGAGGGGCCTGGTCAGGGCTGTTCCCACTGGCATATGTTCCTCAGCACATTCAGCCAGCACCAGCAAAGTGATCTTCAGAGCTGGCCCTTGGTGACTGAGGCGAGTACACGGAATCAGGAATTTGGGAGTGAAGAGAAGGAGCACCGGGAGTGTCTGCTACAGATTGGAGACTGGAAAGTCAACTCGTTGCTCCTCAAGGGGACAGGCACTCCCCTCTCTGGATCTCACTTTTAACATCGATACACAAAGGTCGATTCCGTGAGGGTCACAGACTGGGGACTCCCATAGCCAAATGAGGACCTGTGTGGACTCTGGTTGGCCTGCTTATTCACTGCCATCTAGAAGATTCCAACTCACCGTGACCCTGTAAGACCGAGCAGAACTGCCTCTGTGGGTTTCCGAGGCTGAAATTCTATATGGACTAGAAAGTCTCATCTCTGCACAACCCCCACCCTATCCCCCACACCCCGATCCCCAGTGTGACTGGTGGTTTCAAACTACTGACCTTCTAGTTAGCTGCCCAACACATAACCCACTGTGCCACCAGGGCTCTTTGGCCTACCTGGCTTCTATCCAATGTTATTGAATCGCCTTTGAAAAAATCAGGAGCTTTTTAAGAAAACAGGAATTTTGACTTTCTCTAGAAAAATCGATCTGGCATCACTGGAACCTAAACTAGAGGATCCACAATTCCACGTGGCTCTGGGAATCTCAACATTTCTTCCTCCTGCTCAAAGTAAAATGGTTTAAGGGGACCTTTCACAGCTGGTGGGCTGGTCTCCTTTCTAGAAAGTTGCCTCTGTAAAGAAAATGCATCTTTCTTCCCTTTTACCTAGTTGGGGGTGGTGAGGGTAGCGGGAGCCATTGGGTTAAGAAAAAACAGTCGAGGTAGCTTCAGTTGCCCTGCCAGGGCTTTAGAGTCCAAGCCTTTTTTGCTCCACCTGACTGGCCTGCTGTTTCCAGGGCAGCCCCACCATCTGTTCCCAGATGCAGGGAGGGAGCCGACTTTCCTTCATCACACCTGCCCCAAACTCAGGCCCAGAACTACTGTCTAAACACAGAACAACTTTTGTCTGTGGCCAAATGTGGGACCCCAAATTTCTTCCCTCTTTCCCAATACTCCTTCAGTGACTTGATGACCTGGGCCAGGCTGAGATGAATTAGCTTGCTCCTCACAGCTGGCTGCTGGGTTCCAGTCAACTCCCAGAAGCCACTGGCTGTGCCCATCAGTAGAAGTGGGAGTTGAGAACCCTCAGCTCTTGGCTGAGCAGCTCTGTCAGTCTGTAGCTGTTGACTGTAGCTGCTTCTGACAGCCAGTCTAGCTGGTGCTTTAAGTCATTTCAGTCGCTCCACCTCAGCTGTGATTAGTCTAGTCTCTGTAGCCTCAGAGGGAGGGGAAAACAAAACACCTCAATTACTTTGAATCAGAGTGGGTTATCCTCTTTTAAAAGGCAGAAAGTCTGAATTGGAGGATATTTTGGGGGGTCTCTTTTATGCATTTCACATTTACAAAATAAGAACTAACAGTATTTGTTCCAGTAAGTGGATCAGAACCAACTAAGGGCCCACTCCTCCCACCAGGCCACGTCTCACTAAGAATAGAGGTCCATCACTTGTCTGGCATTTTGTGGTACTGTGGTGACTTTTGTTTTGTGAGATACTGGGAGCTATGTGATTGGCATTTCATATACCAGCAGGGTCACCCAAAGAGCTTCCAGACAAAGAACAGACAATGAAGAAGGAATTGGCTGCCCGCATGGGAAGAATGAGCCATTGAAAACCCTATGGATAGCAGCAACACTGTCAGTTACTAGACCCCCCATGAACAACAGAAGAACATTGTCAGAACGTGTGCCAGATGATGAGCACTTCAACTTGGAAAGTATTCAAAATACGGCTGAGGAAGAGGAAGAGCTGGCTTTTCATAGGCAAGTCGACCATAATGATGCAAATCGAGTATAGCTATCAGGACCTTCATTTGCTGATGGGGCACAACTCAAAATGAGGAGAAACAGTTCAAATCGTCATTAATAATTGAAACTTGGGATGTATGAAATATGAATCTAGGGACATTGGAAGTCATTAAAAATGAAATGGAATACATAAAGATTGATATTGTAAGCATTAGTTAGCGGAAATGGACTGATATTGACCATTTTGAAACAGAAAATCTTATGGTTTACTCTGCTGGAAATGACACAATCAAGAGAAACAACATTGCATTCATCATCAAAAGGACATTTTAAGATCTATTTTAATGTACAATGCTATCTTTGATAGGATGCTATGTAGCCCCCTTCAAGGAGAACCAATCAATACAACTATTGTTCAAATTTATGCACCAACCACCCAAAGCTGGTGACACAGAAATTGAATAATTCTACCACCATATTCAGTCCCAAATTTGTCAGACTTGCTATCAAAATGCTATTGGAATGCAAAAGTTGAAAACAAAGAGGAAGGATCAGTAGTTGAAAAATATGGTCTTGGTGATAGAAACCTAGCTGGAGATCGCATGACAGAGTTTGCAAGACCAATAAATTGCTGATAGCATATACTATGTTTTCCAACTTCTGTTCTTTCCTCTTTGATTCCTACATTTGCACTCCAATCACCAATAATTACCAATTTATCTTGATTGTATGTTAGAATTTTGCATGATTAATGATTTCTTCAAACATATGATCAACAACAAAAAAGGTGACCATAAATGTGGACTTCTCCAGATGGAATACACAGAAATCAAATTGACTACACCTGTGGGAAGAAACAATAAAAGAAGCTCAATATCAGCAACTGAAACCAGTCCAGGGGCTGATTGTGGAACAGATCAGCAATTGTTCATATGTGAGCTCAAGTTGAAGTTAGAGAAAATGCAAACAAGTACACGAGAGTCAATATACAACCTTGATAATAACCCACCAAATTTTGAGAACATCTCTGAATAAAGCACAGTGTCATTTAAAAAAAAAAAGGAAAGAAAAGATACAAGTGCATGTCAGAAGAGACTCTGAAACTTACTCTTAATCAGAGAGTAGCTAAGGCAAATGGAAGAAATGATGAAGTAAAGAGCTAAAAAGAAAATTTCAAAGGACAACTCGAGAATACAAAGTAAAATATTATCACAAAATGTGCAAAGGCCTAGAGTTAGAAAACCAAAACAGATCATATTCAGCATATCTTAAACTGAAAGAACTGAAGAAAAATGTCAAGTCTCGAGGTGCAATATTAAAAAATTCTATGGGAAAAATATTGAATGATGAAGGAAACATCTGAGGAAGATGGAAACAATATGGAGTCACTGTATCAAAAAGAATAGACCAACATTCAACCATTTCAGGAGGTAACATATGAGCAAGAACCAATGGTCAGGAAAGAAGAAATCCAAAATGCATGGAAAGCACTAGCCCAAAACAAGATGCCAGGAATTGCTGGGATATCTATTGAAATGTTTCCACAAGCCGATAAAGCACTGGCAGCACTCACTCATCTATGTCAGGAAATTTGGAATACAGCTACTTGGCTAATGGACTGGAAGAGATCCATATGTGTATACATACCAAAGAAGGGAGACAAACGGAATGGTCGAATTATGTACCCCTATCATTGGCATCACATGTGAGTCAAATTGCACTGAAGCTAATACAACAACAGTTGCATTAATTCATTGACAGAAAGTTACCATATTCAGCATTCAAGAGCCATCGTGGCACAGTGGTTACAGGTTGGATTGCAAACCCCAAGGTCAGCAGTTCAAAACCACCAGTCACTCCGTGGGAGAAAGGCAAGGTTTTCTACTCCCATAATGAGTTACAGTCTCAGAAACTCACAGGGGCAGTTAGTTCTACCCTATACTATAGGGTCAGGATGAGTTGTCATCAACTACAAGGCAGTGAGTTTGGTTTCCCAGAGATTTAAGCCAGATTCAGAAGAGGATGTGGAACAAAGGATATCAGATATCAGATGGATCTTGCCTGAAAGCAGTGAATACCCAAAAGATGTTTATTTATGTTTTATTAACACCCAAGGTATCTGACTGTGTGGATCATAACAAAACATGGATAGTTTTGAGAAGGGAATTCCAGAACACTTTGTCTTGCTCATGTGAAACTTGTACATGGATTAAGAAGCAGTAGCAAAAATAGAACAAGGGTAGATTGCATGGTTTAAGAATCAAGAAAGGTGTGCATCCAGGTTACACCCACTTATTATACTTTTTCAATCTGTATGGTGAGCAAATAATCAGAGAAGCCAAATTATATGAAGAAGAACACAGAATCAGATTTGGAGGAAATATTATTAACAACCTGCTATATGCAGACGACACAGTTTGGCTTGCTGACAAGGATGGGGGACTTGAAGCACTTGCTGGTGAAGATCAAGGATTGCAGACTTCAATGTGGGATACAACTCAACACAAAGAAAACCAAAGTCCTCACAACTGAACCAATAGGTAACATGATGATAAATCGAGAAAAACTTGAAGTTGTCAGGGATTTTGTCTTGTCTGGATCCACAAGCAATGCTCCTGGAAGCAGCAGTCAAGAGATGAAAAGATACATTGCACTGGGTAGATCTGCTGCATAAGAGCTCTTTAGAATGTTGAAAAGTTAGGATGTTACTTTAAGCAGGAAGTGCACCTGATCCAAACCATGGTATTTTCATTTGCCTCATCTGCATGTGAAAAGCTTGCCATTGAGTGAAGAAGACCCAGGTAAACTATGAATTTGAACCATGGTACTGGCAAAGAATATTGACAGTACCATGGACTGCCAAAAGAACAAACAAAATCTGTCTTGGAAGTACGGCAAGAATTCCCATTAGAAGTAAGGATGGTGAGACTTTGGACATGTTGTCAGTGGAGACCAGTCCCTGGAGAGGCATCATGCTTAGAAAAATGGAAGGGCTGTGAAAAAAGGGTGAAGGCCCTTGAAGAGCTGGATTGACACAGTGACTACAACAAGAGGACTGAGCATAGGAACACTTGGGTGGATGGAGGAGGAGCTGTTATTGTTACATTCTGCTGTGAATAGGTTTGCCATGGACCAGAACCAACTGGATGGCAAACTAACAACAACAACAACAACAACACCAACAACAGGGAGAGACATTAAAAAGCCAAACTCACTGCCATTGAGTTGACCTTGATTCAGAGCAACCCGTGAGTTTCCCGAGAGTGTAACTTTTCACAGGAGGGGAAAGCCTGTTTAACCTACTACTTAGCAGCCCAGCCCATCACCAGGGCTCCACAAGGATAGAGAGAAGCACTGTTAGGGCTGGATAGGGCAGAGGCTGTATACTGGTACATATGAGGGCTGGAGGTACAGGGAATCCAGGGTGGACGATACCTTCAGGACCAAGGGTGTGAGGGGCGATGCTGGGAGAGTGGAGGGTGAGTGGGTTGGAAAGGGGGAACTGATTACAAGGATCCACATGTGACCTCTTCCCTGGGAGAGGGACAGCAGAGAACCGGGGAAGGGAGACCCCGGATAGGGCAAGATATGACAAAATAACGATGTATAAATTACCAAGGGCACATGAGGGAGGTGGGAAGGGGTGGGAGGGGGAAAAAAAGAGGACCTGATGCAAAGGGCTTAAGTGGAGAGCAAATGCTTTGAGAATGATTGGGGTAGGGAATGTATGGATGTGCTTTATACAATTGATGTATGAATATGGGTGGATTGTGATAAGAGTTGTATGAGTCCGTATTAAAATGCAAGAAAAGAAAAGAGGAGAAAAAAAATGATTAGGGCAAAGACTGCACAGATGTGCTTTATACAATTGATGTATGTATATGTATGAACTGTGATAAGAGTTGTATGAGCCCCTAATAAATTGTTAAAAAAAATGATCCTCAATTCTATCTGAATCCTTGCCAGGGCTGCAAGTTGCCTTAATAAACACAAGCAAAAAAATGTACCTCTGGCAGCAGACCGCTCAGGTTCAAATCCAGGCTCTCTAACTTATTGACTATGTGACCTTGGACCTCTCTGTGCTTCCAAAGACTCACTTTCCAAAAAGGGAAGTCATAAGCCAACTTTTCTTATTCCTCACTGGGTTGCTTTGAAGATGAAATGAGACATCTGTCTAAAAATGCTTGTGACCATCCCTTGGTTCTCAGAGCTCCACAAATGCTATGGATTATTGTTTTAAGATTATGAATGCTTTTTTTCCAAGGGTAGTGCAAAGATTAACATCAGTGCTACTTCTCTCTGACAAAATATAAATCCAAATTTCTAAATAGCAGGGTCTGAACGGATGCGCTGTTAACAGCATCTTGCTTTTCTCCCATCACTTGTCACAGTAAATCTGATAAGAAATGCTGGGCTAGGGCCTGCAGCCAAGCCCCTCACTGGCAGAGTGCAGGACCTCAGGTTGTTGGCAGGCCAAGGGGCATCACAATGGCAAGAGGAGACTCCACAAAGGGCCCCTGATTCCTCCCCCACGCCCCCCTTCCCCACGTTCAGGGTGAAACGTCAAAATACAATTTTTTTTGTCACCTGGTGAAATAATGAGCCCCCATTCCCGTTGCCTTGGTATCATCAGAGCGCAACAGCCACGTGGGGTAATCGCTGTCTCCATGTTAATGCTGCTCAGTTCAAACATTTTCACAGGCCCTGGCGAAATGAAACCCGTGCTTTCTACCTAGGTGGAGTTTGAGGCGATTCAGCCCATTTGCTTCTGCTGAAGAGGCTACCTCAGAAAAACAGGAAATAAAAACATAGAGGGTGCCATTGACATTAGGTTTCTCGTTTTCTTCCTTTCTTCCCTACCTTCCTTTCTTCTTCTTGCCCTTCTCTTTCTCTTTTCTTCCTTCCCTCCCTTTGCTCACGTCTTCCTGCCTGCCTTCACCTTCCATCTTCCCTCCCACACTCCTCCATTTCTTCTTCGCTCTTCTCTCCCCACCCCCACCTTTCTCCTTTCCTTCCCTGCCTTTTCCCTTCAGCCTCCCAGTCTCCCTCCTTCACTCTCTCCCTTTCCTCCTTCCTTTCCCCACCTTGTTTTCATCCAGTGATTTGTACTCCTTTCTTCCTCTCATCCCACCCCTCCCCATTGCTGGAGAAACATCAGTTCCTTTTGGCGCTGGTTTTTTGGCGCCAGACCCTGTTCTTTGGGTGTTCACAAGTCTGCGTCCTGTGTGCAAACATAAGACAGACATATGATCAGGGTTGGACAGATGATGGGATTTGACAGGTGTTCTGCACCCGAAATCTCCAGGAGGCAAAGGTAAAGTCAGGCTCCTGCCTTTAAGGTTATATCTCCCATTGTAACTGCATCCCACAGAGGCTCCTGCCTCCTGGCCACCTGAGGCCTGCTGCCTGCCTTCCTCTAGCTCCTGGGGAATTGGGGCAGCAGTGGCAAGAACAACAAAAATCCCCAGGAGTTGACAAGAAGGGAGGCTGCCTTGCTCAAGAGACGGCCCCCTCACACACCTGCATGTTGTTGAGATGCAGGTTCTCATCCCTGTGGCTGGGCAAGAAACGCCCCCTCGGCCAAACGCAGTGGCTTCAAACAAGGACCATCATCGTGTGGTTTCTGGGAGGCCACTGGGTCGTGCTTGGAGTCTCCCATGAGTTGGCAGTCACATGGGAACTGGGGCAGGGGCCTCTGGTGACTCCAGTGCGTACACGTGCACTCAGAGTGCTGGCAGCTGAAGCTGGCCGTTAGCTGGGTGCTTAGCTGGGTTGTTGGTTGGAGTGTCTCCACGTGGCCTTTCCAGGTGGCTCAGGCTTCTTTCAGCATAGTGTCCGGGTGCAGAGAAGTGTCCTGAGAGGTAGCACGTGGAGGCTGGACATTCTGAGGGTGAGCACTCAAGAAGAAGACTTTGAAGGGATTTTTCAGAAGCTGTGAAGCACTTTGGGGGAGGGAAGGGGGTTGCCCAAACTAGATGTCACAGTGTCATCTTCTCCATAATCTATTGGTCACAGAGGTCATGAAACATCCCAATTTAAGGGGAAAGGGCATAGACTCTACCTTCCTATAGGTAGCCTGTCAAGGAATTTGGGGGTCACATACGAAGACTGGGAGACCCTGGGTGGCACAAATGGTTAAGGACTCAACGTATCAAGTGGTGGGCAGTTGCACCCCTCAGAAGAAATAAATAATGGCCTGCTTCTAGAAGCCCACAGGCTTGAAAAACCTGTGATGTGTAGTTTCTCCCTGGCACCTAGGGGGTCCTCAGGAGCCAGAACCAACATAACAGCAACGGGTTGGGTTTTTGTTGGTTTTGTTTGGGCTAATATTAAAACGACTAGTATGAAATTATATATGTATTGTGTTTAACTCTCAGGACTCTGATTATGCTGAAGTTGAACAAAACCGTCTGCCTCTTCTATGAACGCCAGCCAATGGAGGCAAAGGGTGAGGGTCTAGAGGAAGAATGAATGTCACATTCCCGTCCTTATGTTTCAGTTGTCCTTAAAGGGCACAGGGGACAAACCAGATGTCTTTGATATGATTTTAGCCTAATGATGTGCTAGTATGATGATGAGCAGCCTGAAAAGTGGTTTTAACTAATGTGATCCAATATTTGAAAAGTTGACGATTTCACATCGAATTTTATATTCTCAGCATCTCAGTTACAAACAGAAAATCAGGCCTTAAAATCCTTGCATTTCCCCAAGGCAACAACAGTCTGGAGCTAGAATTTGAATGTCCCCTGTGGATGAGCTGACATGTGCCTGTTAACCACAGTCCCCATCCATCCCTATTGCCCCCAACACAGAGGTTGGCTACTAGTATCCTTTATCTATATGGCTAAATAGGTTAGTTGGTTTGGATTGGGTTGCTAGTTTTTCCTTTTTTTTTTTTGTGCTTACTTTTGATTTTTTGGGGGGCTAGGAAATGGTGTGTATTTTGGTACCATATCTTCCAAAGCGAGAAAATAAAACCCAGTAAGCCAAGAAGGTCAAACAGTCTAGATTAATGATGAAAGGAGGAGCCCTGTTGGTGAAGTAGATTATGAGTTGGACTTCTAACTGCAAGATCAGAAGTTCGAAACTCCCCCCACCCCACCCCCACTCCCCAAGAGAAATATGAGATTTTCTACTCCTGTAACGATTTACAGCCTTGGAAACCCACAGGGGCAGTTCTATACTCTGTCCAAAGGGTTGCTATATGTCATAATTGATTCCAGAGTAGTGAGGTTTTCTTGATTGATATAAATAATTTTTGGTGAGTATTGAAAAAACCAGTCAATATTATTTTTAATACACATCAAAGAAGGTCCACATTAATTGTTCACACAACCCTGCCACCTTCTTTCTTTATTCCCTTGCCTCTCACTCTCCTTTCTTCCTCCCTATGGTCTTTTATCTCATTCTTTTTCTTTCAAGGGTTAGCCTAGGAGTGGGGAAGTCTGAGTAATTCTTAACCAAAAGACTAAATTGGGGTTGCCGCCGCGGAGCGGAGTGGAGCTGGTTGCAGTCACGGAGCTCGGGTACCGAGCGGGCTGGGTCTATGGTCGCTCCGCGGGTCGCTCCGCCGGCTGGTGCTTCTTCATCAGGACAAGCTGTGTTCCATGGCAGGGAACTTTTGGCAGAGCTCCCACTATTTGCAATGGATTTTGGATAAACAAGACCTTCTGAAGGAGCGCCAAAAGGACTTAAAATTTCTCTCAGAAGAAGAGTATTGGAAACTACAAATATTTTTTACAAATGTTATTCAGGCATTAGTTGAACATCTTAAATTAAGACAGCAAGTTATTGCCACTGCTACAGTCTATTTCAAGAGATTCTATGCCAGGTATTCTCTGAAAAGTATAGATCCCATATTAATGGCCCCTACTTGTGTGTTTTTGGCATCCAAAGTAGAGGAATTTGGAGTAGTCTCAAATACAAGGTTGATTGCTGCTGCTACTTCTGTATTAAAAACTAGATTTTCATATGCCTTTCCAAAGGAGTTTCCTTATAGGATGAATCATGTATTAGAATGTGAATTTTATCTTTTAGAACTAATGGATTGTTGCTTGATAGTGTATCATCCTTATAGACCTTTGCTCCAGTATGTGCAGGACATGGGCCAAGAAGACATGTTGCTTCCCCTGGCATGGAGGATAGTGAATGATACCTATCGAACGGAGCTTTGCCTACTGTACCCTCCTTTCATGATAGCTTTAGCTTGCCTACATGTGGCCTGTGTTGTACAGCAGAAAGATGCCAGACAATGGTTTGCTGAGCTTTCTGTGGACATGGAAAAGATTTTGGAAATAATCAGGGTCATTTTAAAACTCTATGAACAGTGGAAGAATTTTGATGAGAGAAAAGAGATGGCAACTATTCTTAGTAAGATGCCCAAACCAAAACCACCTCCAAACAGTGAAGGAGAGCAGGGTCCAAATGGAAGTCAGAACTCTAGCTACAGCCAGTCTTAGAACATTCCGAAGATTTTCATAGTGGACCACTTGGAAATAAACCATTGGACAGATTTCAGTAATGTCTTCAATGGAACACAAATGAAAATGAATAGTTGGTTTCTGTCAAGCATTTTGGGAAGTGATTTTATTTTTGCAAAATAATTTTCCTTACCTGGTTTGATTTTACTGCATCATTGATTAAAACCTCTTAATTATAAAAATTTTGAAAGTTTCTAAGGAACCTGCAGATAGACAGACATAGACATATCAAGATTTATAGCTCTTTGATTAGTATAATTTTTAAGTTGAATAATATAATTTTAAAATTTGGATTTGTAGCTTTTTATTAAGTCAGGAAACATGAACACAATTTGTTTTAAATCCTCTTTGGTCACTGAAGGACCAGAACAAGGACAATAAAAGTCAAACATCTGAGGGCTTTTTTCCCTCTTTAACTTAATTTTAAAGCTGTATTTAAGGAATCAAATCTTACAAAATCCTGGAAGATTTTGGTAATGATGTTGATGATTTCAGGGAAAATAATCAAGTACCTATTGATTTAAAAGTATATTTTATTCAATAGTTTTGGTGTCTTGCCAGGGAAGACTCTAGCCCAGTTCTAGCAGAAAAGTGCAATATGTACAGCAAGCATATTTTGATGTTTTAAAAGTTATATTAATTCTGTAAACATTTTAAAAGGCTGGGCAAACTTTAAAAGAAAAAAAAAGATCCTACATGAAGTTATTTGCAATTGAGTCACAGTTAATCAAGCATTTAAAATTTTTTAATTGGCTAAAACACCGATTATATGGTTAAAATTTGGTAAACTTTCAATGTTAATTTTTACTGTACTGTGAAAAAAATTTTATAATACATACATCCCTTACTTAATTTTTCTGTTTTAGTGTGACTTCACAAATTTACTATAGATATCCTGAGCCAAGAACACAATCAGGTTTCGGGCCAGTTTGATACTGGCTGTTCTTAATTCTGATATGAGTGGAGGAGTTCAGGCTCAATGTCATCTCAGTGGGACTGTGCTGTCTGTGGAACTCAATGAATTAATAATTTTCTTCAGACTTGAAGGAGAGTGGTAAATAAGTTAAGGAGTTAAAGGATGTCAGTGTACAATTTAAGGGTTCATTGTGGAAAATGGATTATTAAATGTTGAATTCCTGGTATAAAACTGCAAGAATAAAAGAAAGTTCTCCAAAAAAAAAAAGACTAAATTGGTTTTATTGTTGGTGTTATTACTTGGGTTAAATTTTTTTCTTTTCTCTTCTTCTATTGGTTTGTGTCATGTAACCCAGAAAATGAGGAAACATTTGGAACATCAAAACACTATCCTTTCTCAGTAGACTACAAGCATTAAAGGCAACAGAGATAAATACTCCAATAATAACAATAACATACAAGGATAGCTAGAGAGATAAATAGATAGATAGAAAAACCACAAAATCTGAGCAGTTGTGGGAAGGAGAATGGGACTAGCCCCATGAATAAATATAGGTTTGCCAGAGAATAGTTCTATATACATATTAGCATATACTACAAATATGTTCATGAATATAATAGTGCATCCAGGAGGCATAGTTATGAAAATGTCTTAGCTATAACAAAACCCCTTGAGGGAGCGTGTCCTAAATATGGGGGATCAGGAACATAGCTCTGAGAGACCTCAAGATCAATTGGAACAAACT
Organism: Tenrec ecaudatus; assembly: GCF_050624435.1. Taxonomy (NCBI): domain Eukaryota; kingdom Metazoa; phylum Chordata; class Mammalia; order Afrosoricida; family Tenrecidae; genus Tenrec; species Tenrec ecaudatus. The sequence goes on along the minus strand of NW_027458122.1, from coordinate 326,752 downwards.
AGCTCACAAAGACAATGTTCTGTATCCATCAGGGAAGTGACTGGGGTCTTCAAAAGCTAGTGAGTAGCAAACTAAAAGTCGGTTCTTGGTCTCACCCTATGTGTTGGACAGGGTTCTCTAGAGAGAGAAAACCATATTGCTAGTAATTATATATAAATATATTAAAAAGCTAGATATACAATAGAAGAAATGAACCACTAAATTATATACAGATAGATAACACAAGAAACTAACAGTGAAATTATAAAACAGTGAGACACTAGCAGTCCTTTAAGGCTTGAGAGCCGCCAGTTGCCAGTCCCTTTCTGTAGAGAGAGCTGGGCTATATATACCCAGGCAGCAAACAGCAAGGCAAGTCACCAACTGTCACCAACTGTCGGTCCCCAGCTCCAGAGATGAACATACCAATCCTGTGGGATTAAATGAACCTCAACTTACAGCGACACAGTCCACAAGCTAGGCATCCCACAGGTAGTGTACCCCTTTAAATTGAGGCACAGAACAAGCAAGGCGAGGCTCACGAAACCATCTATCCCTCTGCCCTTCGATTAATCCTACTTGTGTTTATCGGCTAGGCTGGCACTATAAACTATTGGACCCTGTCTGGAGCAAATAACAGTGAATAAAATCAAGATGCCTGGCAACAATTAGTCCAAATCAGTAATGGACTATGCGTACCTCAGCCTCTATGATGCTAAGGTCAGAAGAACTAAAAGGTGCCTGCCTATCACAAACAGCTGCTCTGAAAGGGATCATGGTACATGATCCTAGATAGAGTGGGGAGTAATGTGTCAGAAAACTGAAAGTCATACTACTACTACCAATAGTAATAATAATGATAAAAGATGAGGTTTATTGGTTAGATAGACTAGTGAGATCCCCACTACTATGGTCCTTCATCACCCTTCAGGTCTGGAACTGAATTCCACCCCCTGAAAAATAGACAGGTTTATAAAGTGAACCTTATGAGAATCAAAGGTTGCAGCCCTCAGTATGGATTACAACTCAATGTCAAGAAGACACACATCCTCACAACTTGATCAATAGGTACCATGATAAATGGAGAAGTTTGTTGTTTTTTTATTTGTTGTTATTTGTTGAAGTTGTCACGGATTTTTGTCTTGATGAGGTATATAATCAATGCTCTTGGAAGCTGCAATCATGAGATCAAATGATGCATTGCGTATGGATACATTTGGTGCACAATACGTCTGTAGAGTGCTAAAAAGCAAGGATGTTACTTTGAGGACTAAGGTGCACCTTACCCAAGCCATAGTAATTTAAATTGCCTCATAAGTATGTGAAAGTCAGACATTGAATAAGGAAGGCTGAAGAAGAATTGATATGTTTGAATTGTGGTGCTGGTGAAGAATATTGAAAGTAACATGGACTGCCAAGGGAACAAACAGATCTGTCTTAGAAGAAGTATGGTCAGAGGGCTCCTTAAAGGCAAGGATGGTGAGACTTCCTCTCACATACTTTGGTCATGTTATTAAGAGAGACTAGTCCCTGGAGAAGGACATCATGCCAGGTGAAGTAGAGGGACAGTGAAAGAGAGGAAGCCCCTTAAGGAGATGGATTGACAGTGACTGAAACAAGGGGCTCAAGCTTGGGAACAATTAGGAGAATAATTCAGGGCTAGGTAGTGATTCTTTCTGTTTGGCATAGGGTCAATGTGGGTTGCAACTGGCTCAATGGCACCTGATAAGAACAACTACACCAAAATGAATCATAGCACTGAGGAGCACACATTCCTCAGAACCATCAACCATTCAAAAGCTAATAGGCAGTATTTGCCCAAGGCCAAATTCAAAAGGCAGGCAAGGTTAGGGGAGAAGGGTGAATGAAAACAGGAAGCAGAGTTTCAATGGCATGAGTGATATTACATTGCAGGAGATTGTCATCAATGTCACATAAAAAAACGAGTATAAATTGTTATGTGCAAAGCTGATTTTCTCTGTAAATCTTAACCCACCTTACAATAAAAAGTTTCTTTTTTAAAAAAAAAAAGACACCATAGTTCATATAATAGACACAGCCAAAGATCTCCTGGACAATTCTAAAATGATCTCCCAAATGATTTGGGTAGTTAGCCCTCCCCAGGGAGTTCTACCCATTGAAACGCTGGGTGGTTATGGCTGCAATTATATTTCAGGCCAGAAGAGGCAGCAGAGGCCTGGTTGTTCAAATGCTGCAAAACTACCAGACAATGGGCAAACAGTTTCTTTCCACGGACGACTAGCGGCTCTGTCATATCCATGTCTGGTGTTCAACACTTGGCGACAGAATCCAGCCCGCTGGGTTTGGGTGGGGTCTGTTTCTCACCCATGCTTGGCTTGGGATTGTTCTATGGCATCCACTAAGTGGAGTCCTTTCCTTTCTGATGTCCCAAGAAAGCTGTTTTCTCCTTTTTCCTCTCTGGCCCTCTTCCCAAGAACCCTGGGGTTCACTCTGCTTTCCTCTGGTTGATGTTTCTCAGGCAGTTACTTGACCTTGGTTCATCTACTGCAGGTGACCATTTGCAAGGAACTGTACCGTCCTTGGATGGTGTTGTTCATGAGCTAGGCTGCGAACTATGGGTTAAAGGTTTGAGTTCACCCAGAGGTGCCTTCCAAGAAGGGCCTGGTGATATGCTTCTGGAAAAAAACTCACCTCAGCCATGGAAAATTCTAGGGACCGGACTTCTCTAACACACTTGGGCTCTATATGAGTCCGAGTTGACTCAATGGCAATTGGTTGCTGGTATTCCTGTAAGTAGAAGACAACAATCTTTAAGCAGTCCCTCTTGGATTCATGGGAGGAGGATGGCTTCCGCTGAGAGAACTTCTCAGGGCTCCAAGGGCTCAATGATCTTACAAAAAATGAGAGAAACGATGAGCCTGATGACAGATGATATTGCTATGCAGGCCCCGTTTCAGGATGCTCAAGATTCCAGGTCTTTCCCTGACTCACAGTGGAGCCGTGTTAGGTTCCAAATAGAAGGTCACCCTTGCTCCCAGGACCTGGAGCCTTGTAGCTGAGCAGAGCAGTCATGATGAGAAAGAGGACCCAAGGGGGAAGTCAGAGGGCTGCTTCATTTGTCTCGTTGTCAAGCAAGTAAATGTTTTGGCAGGAAATTTCTCTTCAAGAGTGTTCTGATTTCTTGAAGGAAATCTTCTGAACCATTTCCTCAGGGGAAAACCACTCAACTACCTCTGGAAGGAAGATTTTTCTCCTTCCAAGCTTACCAGGCTGTGCTAACTCACAGAGGAGGTGTGACTAGCAGGCAATGAAACTGATTTCCAGACTCCTATGAAAACCAGCAAGTGCTCGACTGCTAAGTGAAAGGCCGGCAGTTGGAAAACCCCAGCTGCTCTGCAGGAGAAAGTGGTGGCTGACTGTGTCTGACAAGATGACAGCTGTGGAAACCCAGTGGGGCAGTTCTCCTCTGTGCTCTACAGTTGCTTTCAGTTGGAGTGGACTTGATAGTGATAGATCTGATCTTTTTTTCCCCATGAAAATCAGCTTGCACGAATACATGTGCATTCATGGATGTCTGTGTCTGCTTTGGCATGCATGTGCAAATATGTGCCTATTTGCACGTGGATGGATACGTCTGTGAATGTGGGCGTCTCTATTTACTTTGCCATGTGTGTGCACATGTCTGCCTTTGTCAGTATGCATGCGGGCTCAGGCAGCATAGAGAGATCACAGAGAAACTTGGAGAGAAAGAGAAAAGTAACCTATTTTCTCATGGGTCTCCCATACCTGACGGTCTACTGGCATCCACCGCCACGAAGACCAGAGATCACTTCATGCCATGTGTCCAGCTGCCCATTGCTGGTTGAGGTCAGTCACCAGGGAGGCAAGTCAGACTGGCCTCTCCATCCTACCACCCACCTGCAGGAGTGATTCCCACCATCTGTCCTGGAGCCCCTCCCACCTTACTCAGCCTCCCTAGACATTGAGTGAAAGGCGTTTCCAACGTTTTTACATAAAGATTTCTGAGATTGACTGAAGAAATGATTTCATTTGACAAAACATGAAGCTTTTAATTTAAAGATTTGAGGCAAGTGCCCTCCAGAGAAGGGGACACAGGACGGGGCCATGCTCCCTTCCGGTATGCACGGGGGTTGCTATGAGTTGGAACCAACTTGATGAGCACCTGCCAGCAACAACAACATCCAGAAATTGTCCAAACTTCTGTGGCCTCAACTCGGAAATGAGAATATTAACATTGCCTCCTAGAAAGAACTCAAGGTATGTACAATTG